>NW_024870513.1:270273-279557 GCF_013358625.1 Macadamia integrifolia | reverse complement strand
AAAAAAAAAAAAAAAAAAACAGATTGATGCAAAAAATAGTTGGCTAAAACTTTTATGACATGTATGCCGTCAGATTTGTAATACATCAAGTTGGATATATGTGGTATTGTGGTTCACAGTGTGCAAGCCTATTCCCTGGCTGGATCCCATGGATAGTTCACAGCTACCTTGGTTCTCCACAATGAATATGTAACTCCACCCTGTAATAGTTTCTTCTGGTCCAATGCTTCTCAACTATTCCCAAAGCCACATACACGGATACACCACATCGGTAACCCTATCCACTTTGATATCCACTAGGCCACAACCACCATTTCCATACAAAATTTCCACCATCCTTGCCCTGAGGAAGCAAAACCTCATAAAGAACTGGGGCCCCACGATTTGTCAGCAGCTGAACTCTCAATTCTGAAGAATTTTAGGTGATGGAAGGTCCTTATTCATGGTAAACGTAAGCTAATAAGGCTACTGTGGGAGACCAAGGCAAATTTTTCATTTCATGTACTCAAATACATTAACATTAACAGAAATTGTGGACTCCAATCCAAGTTACACCATTCTCATCTTTTTCAACAACTCAAACAACAGTGCACTTCCATTCATAAAGAAAGATGCTTTCTTGGTATCGAACCACAACACAGGTAAATTCGTGGCTCTCCAATCTGCTGCATTTCTATCAACTCAACCATTCAAGTTTCCAGGTTGCCTTTCCTTTTCTGATTTACTTTTTCTGTTGATTTATCATCCAATCATATCATGGTTGACTTACTTGACTCCTTTGTCTTCATCCTCTCCTTCCCTGAAAAAAATGCATCTAAATTTGTCTCAGTGAAGCTATCCTAATCAGTATAGACCTCGTCAGAGAAGTTGATGGGTCAATCTGTGAACCTCCAAAAACTCCAAGATTCTTATTTCATGCTCAACCCTCTCAATACATGGCTTGGAGAAAGTTGTGTCAGTTTTTGAAGAGTAGCATATTATATGCAACCTTGACTAAATCATCTCTTCCAACATCCCTAAATCTTATATGAAATTCTTATTATAAGCCCCTTTTCTAAAGGAAGTTGAACCACCAACCCCATCCCAACTAAAAAAATAGATATAAATATAAAAAATAAATAAAAGAACAAAACAAATATCTTACCCAATGCTGAGAAACTTCCCAGCCAGTGGAGAACAATGGCAGGAGGAATAGTTCAACCACACAACATAGCAGCTGAAAAATAGGAACTCGGAAGGGATGAGGAATAAGAAGGGGGAAGAAAAACTAGACCAGGAGAAAATTAAAACCAAAAAGATAAGAAGAAGACCAACATATCATTTTTCTAATCAGATAAGCATGGAAACTATTCATATGTCAAGAGCATAGCCAACACACAGAGAGAGATGCTTACATTGCATGCACATACACAGACACATCACTACAAGAAAGTAACAATGTTTGCCTGAGATACTAGCGCAGGAATGTTCTTAAAAAAATAATAATAATAAAATAAATACATTTTCATGCTGATAATCAGCCAGAAAATGCTTCAATCGTCGTAAGCAATATATTATAGAGTCAAACCAACTGGATAACAGACTGTACTTTCAGAAGGTGTAGGAAATGGGAATATAGGATGTTAGGCATTCATGATTTCAGGGAATCACAACAGTGGTGATCTCACTAGATGCACAAAAATCCTGAATCTTATGAAAGAGGTTTATTTCCAAGTTATCTTCATAAAACTGTCTTTTTACCAAAAAGGCACGTGGAAGAGACTACTTCAAGAATGACTTCACTTGTTCTTCCTTTCAAGGAAGTATGACATGGTAACTTTCCAGCAGGATACCATTTGTATCACATCATAAGCAAAGGGAGAAGTTCATATTGTCCACATGAACATGTCCAAAAATATATTTAGCCATCAGCAGAATAAAGTGGGTCATTTCCCTTCAGGCTATTTTTGTCTGGGCATGAAATACTCGGAAGTCAAATACAGTAGGGAAAAATGTGTACTTATTATACGTTTCTTTACTATTGTTTGTTATAAAGGATGAACTCCACTGTTAAACTCTACTTCTCTTCTAGCTATTCCAATGAAAAAAATCCAGATTTGAAAACATTTTTATCCTTTTGTTTTACCCCACCCACTTTACAATGGTAACAAATATAATCTCAAGGGGGGGGGGTGGAAATATTGATTTCTTCCATATAGGAATCCAACAAAAAAAGGAGTTAAAGTATCGATTCTATCAGAAAAAAGGTTGCTATCAGCATTGAAATTCCAAGTCAATAAAAAAGCCGACGTTAATAAACTCTTACATTCTAAGTATAAATCAATGGCACGAGCCAGATGTTTTATCCCAGGCAATCCATCCAGAAGAGAAACGATGGGCGAAAATTTCATGTTGATGACATCAGGTGCCAAAGGTACAGTCTCTTCCCAATCAACATGACTCTGCACAAGATCATCACCTCCTCTCCTCCTAAAAATGACTGTAACATCCTGCAACAGAAAAGATCCTCACCAAATGAAACACTTACAGACTTCAGGCTGACAAACTGATTGAGTGAAGGGAAACACTAAATATGCATCGAGCAACAGTTGCCAAAAACATCAGAATCACAAAGTAATGATTCAGTCCAATAAACACTCATAATTCCATGAGATGGGAAGGAACAGAGAGACCAAGGGGCACAATCCCTTTGTAAATGTGAGTGTATCCTAGTAAATTATTTTTATGTTGAACTAGAACATACCATACATGTACAATAGCCATTTGGACAAATTAATTAATCACCATGTTTGAAAAGTCATGCCTTATATCTGACACTGGGTAAAAACCTGTTTAACCAATAGCCCATACTAAAGAACGTAAGAAGTACGGTAAATGCCACTTATATTCAATGCTTTTTAATCCTTATACAGAAACCAGTTTTTCAAACCCAACCAGCTGTCAACATTAGAGGAAGAAGGATCATGGGTTGATTGGATATGACATCAACAGTTGACTACCTCATTAACCACAGTAGATTTATTACTGATCTATGCATGCTTGTGAGGAGAGCATGTTTCATCCTCTCTTACATTACAAATTCATCATGAGGTTGTGAAGAAGGTATCATTATCTTTTTGCAGTGTGATGAGAAATTCTCAGTTAATTGGAAAACCTCATAAGAGGTTTGAACCGTGAGAAAGAAATGGTCCTACATATTTAAGTGGCTCGACACAAAGTGGATTATGATGTACAGTTACCTTTCTAGTTGTGATGTAAATTCTGACATTCTTTTCCTTTTCCTTTCTTTTTCTAGTAATTGGGACTCTAGTTACACAATCATATATTAACAATACATGTTTCATGAAGGGGCGTTCTTTAACCTTTTCCTTCTTATTATTATGAATTTCTCTTTAAAGTATCAGAAAGAAGGAAAAATAATCCGAAATCACACAATTAGACCAATCATACATTTACAATACATGTTTCATGAAGAGGCACTCTTCAACCTTTTTCCTTCCTAATATTATGAATTTTCTCTTTAAACCATCAGAAAGAAGTAGGAAAAACAATCAGAAAGCACACAACAGATTTTTCTGGGTAAAATTTATTAATTTATTAGCAAGGCCAAATTCAGTATCTTACAAGCTACTCTTTCTCCTTTTCACAATCTTTCATTATGTTTATCGGGTCACTGTGTCTTCACTTTCCAACTTTGCAGTCCTCTTCTTCCCATTCAAAAAAGTGAGCACTATCACTTTTTTTTTTAAATATCTTTGCTAGAAATACAATACAATCTACAGCAATTATCTGTCAGAAATTACAATTTTAAATGCTTATAGCCCCAGCATCACTGACAACACTTTTTATACACTGATTTAACGATTCACCATTTGCCCATAAAGATCAATGGTTTGATTGCACAGGCCAAACAAGTTCCCTTGAAAGATTGGTTTTGATACCCAAACTGAATCATTAGTTCAATGATCCAGTAAGAGCTCCAGGAGATTGTTCAACGGATCAACCATTCAAGTCGGTTAAAAGAATGAAGAAACCGCTGTCCAAAGTGGCATGCATAAATCTTTCATTATTGCATACAGATTGAAAAACAAGGCAAAAAGAATCATCACTTGAAGACTAAACTAAACAGCCAACATAATACGCATAGAGCCATAGAGAGAAAATTGGTATCTATAGGCATGAGAATAAAAGGCAACATATTGAGAAATACATCTCCAGTTAAAGAATATTTCAGCACATCAGCGTCCACTTGAAGGCCTTTAAGCAAATTTCAGAACATGTTGGTATACTAAAGCAGAATGAAACCAGAAGGAATACACACACACACACACACACACACAAGTTGATGTTCTGTGTTAAAACCCTCAGATCTTACCCACAGGAAGAGAAGATATGAAACCCTCAAATGTTCCTTTCCTTATCTATTCTTTTCTTTCTTTCTTTCTTTTTTTCCCTTTTGTGCGTGTGGAATGGAGGGAGGAGGTGGACCTGAAAATGGCATCATATGCGTGCAACGTAATGTTTTAACTGGTAGAGTTACATGATAAAGCCCAAATATGTTTGATTTTTCCACTTTAAGAACTCTTTCAACTGATGGTTGACTGACTGCCAAGTGGCAGACTAAATGCACCTCACTTGAATAAATTTGGATAGATATGAACCCAGGTGAATTCCCTAAACATAAACAGATATTTTCTGACTTACGAACTTCATAAAGTTTCCAGTATATACAGCAACAAACCACCGAGATCTGTACATCGGTTGGATTTGGATTTCTTGACGTTATTAATCACTATTAGTACTCATCCTAAGTAATTCTTCACCAAAGCCTGAGTTTCATAGAGATATACAGTTGAATTTCATGAATCATAATAGAATGTCTTGCCAATAAATGACTATAAATATTATTAGCATCGCTGCCGGAATTTTGGACCTCCTCATACCCCAGATGAATGGAGCTCATAGAATCATCATCCTAGGGACTTATCATATGTAAACAGACAAAAAGAGGGATCACTAGCAAACTGTTAAGACAGCATAATATATGAGCACTGACATTGGCAAGGAAAGAGCAGCTCAAACTGTCCTTGATAAGTTTTTTTTTTTTTTTTTACACTTGTTGATTGAAGCAGAAGTAATTTTCTTTGGAAGGAAATCCATTCTTTGACAGAGCATTCCTTCATCAATTTGACTCAGAGATTTCAGCTCATGAACCAGAGTGCTTGGTGAAGGAAGCCATGGCCCTACGTAACTCTTATTTATACCAATAAGATTGTTTTCTATCTCAAACTTTAGTAATTTGTTTTCATATTAATCCATCAGGGGATTTTTGCTCCAATAGATTTACAAAATTTGGTGTCTCCTCTAGTCTTTCATTGATGACTAGGGAGAAGGCGGTAGGGAGTAGGGAGAAAAATCCAGATTCCACTCTCACATGAAGAGCTTACTACTCTGAGTTGGTTGCTTCTTTCTATGTTACCTTGAAACTTTGAATTATGAGCCACCTCTATATGACAATTCATGTAAGCCAATAAGAATTCAAGAAATGGAATCTCTGCTACACTACAGTTGTATACTTTGTGTCCAGGTAACATTGGTTGCTTTAAAAACTTTCCAGTTGACAGCCATTAAGGAAGAGACCCTTGATCAACTTCCACAAAATTCAACTCAACTAAGCTGGATCCCAACTAAATGTGTTGGATACAAAGATCCTGTCATTCAACTATATTCAGAGACATACTTTGGTCGCAATCAATGCTTTTTTTCTTTTTTCACTACACAAGTCATTTAGGCATATGCCTTGCTTTCTAGCTCCTCTGATCTGAATTATACCAGTATACCACTCTTACTTAGTAGAGCATTTGGAGATCTTCGTTGCGTACATACATGCGACCTCAAACAACTTACTCTCAACTTACCATGTATCAGAGATTCAGAGCTACTCCTATATTACCTCTAAGTCTCTAATATGTTGATTCCTTATTTTCTCTATTCTGGTTTTGCCACTCAGCTATCTTGACATCCTCATCTTACTGATATTTACTTTAATGATATGTTCTTTCTTCACTATCCAAATGATGCAGATTAATTACCAAAATAGGCTTGTTTTATTAGGAATAAACCTAGGGTTGGGTTCCATACATGTTAGGCCTTTGATCCCATGTGTTTTGAGTGTAATAGACCACTTTTATGGGTCTAAAAGGGGGGTTCTAAGATTGAGTACGGGATTACTAGTTAGTTTCCATTTTTATTAGTTTCCTTTTTAGTTGGGCTTGATTTGAGTTATATTTGTTTCTTTAGGAGTCAAGTTGTTAATTAAGTCAAGTCATTAGTAGTTAGTTTCCTTTTTCAACTAGCTTCTAATTTCAGTTTTTAGTAACTATTGTATTAGGAGAATATTTGGTTTCCTTTTTGAGGAACCTTCTATTTTGTAATTCCCTCACCCCATCATTATTATAAATAAAGGAGAGCTCTCATCATAGAGAGACGATTTGAATTTAAAAGAAAACTCTCTTGTTGCTGCCGTTGAGTATCAATGGTGGTTCCTTGTGTTTGATCAAGGCCTAGGGATTGGTGTTTGATCCAATCGTCACTCTGCGGCGAGAAGTCCGAGTGGGTTGCTATTATTTTCTGGTTTTCTTTAGTGGATTATCTTCTCCAACAGAACAGGTAAGTAATCTGAATTTTCTGTAGAAATTTCTAAGTTAAGCTCTCTGTTTCCTATTCTGTCGACCTAGTCTATTTGGAGTTCTGGCCACCCGATGGCTTTGAGTTTCTGGTCAAGTGTTACCCTTGCTATATGGAAGACTCGATCCAATTTTTAGAGTAATCGGACCAAGGAGTTGTTAGTTATAGAAATTATTCATATTCTGGCCGATTGGAGTTTTTGTCCAGAACTGCTGTCTGATCTGTGTTGGATGTGGAGGTTGAATGCTGCCCTTACTCTCCAATGGATTGGACCTTTTAACTGGTGATCTGAGTTTATAATATGCTATCTAATATTCTGCTATAGACTTTTCTGAAGCTATTGGGATCGACTGCAAGTCTCCAGAACCTACAGTCTCAGATTTATTAATATACTGTTGTCTCAGGACTGTGGATCATTATTCTTGTTGATTCGGACCTCTAAGAGTCATATGAAGCTCTTGGTTATGTTTATTTAATTACTGTTGTTCTGTCCTAATCAATACTGCTGGACTGAGATCGATGGACTGCTGATTTATTATTGCTTTTGCTGATTTATTATTGCTGGTATATTGGGTTCTTGGTTATTCTTTGGTTTACAAGATCCTGTTGTTTGGGTCTAGTTTGACTTGTCAAACCTATTCCTACATTAAGTGGTATCAGAGCATGGCTGAGAACACCCCCACCTTAGCTTCTATTATGGAGTTGATACAGAATATGAGAGCTGAACTAAAGACTGAATTGGATGCCAAGTTGTTGAATGAAGAGACCCCACCCCAACAGCCTACTGGCAGTTCACGTACAACACCCGAAGCGGACACCCCATTGAACGTAGTTGCTCAGTTGACTAATAGGAGAGCAAACCCTAATCTGAGAGCACCACAAAGGGTTCCGATGGCACAACCTACTTTTGAAGAGCATGTAAGAGGATATTTTGAGACTGAATACCCCACATATCAGAAATACTCTGGAGATTCACAGAAAGTCAAGCTCGATCTGAAGGAGTTTGATGGGAGACATGACCCCCAATTGTTCTATGATTGGATAGCTGCTCTGGATGATTATTTTGATTATTATGACTTACCTGAGGAACGGAAGATGAAACTAGCTCGTGCCAAGCTAGTTGAGGCTGGCCGTGATTGGTGGAGAACCTATGAGTATGACTGGAGGACCGTGGTAGAGAACCTACTACATGGGTAGAGATGAAGCAAGAACTATCTGATAAGTATTTGCCACGTAATTTCAGAGCTCGTATATAAGACCAGCTGAACTCTCTTCGTCAGGGAAATATGACTGTGGTGGAGTATATGAATAAGTTTGATGCACTTTATTCTTGCACAGACATTAGGAAGAATGAGAGGCAATTACTTTCTCAGTTTTGACTGGGATTACGAGCTAAAATTAATAGAAGAATTAGTGTTGCTGATGTGTATACAATGAGAGATTGCTTTGACAAGGCTCTTCGAGCAAAGGAACTTTTAGCACAGCCAGGTAGAAGGTTTAGTTACCAAGCTAGGGAGGTTAAGAAGAATTTTCCAGCCACTAAACCTAACACTTCAACACCCCCAAGAGCCACAACTCCCCTATGTGAAGTAAAGATACCTCCATACAAACCAAAAGAACTTGAAGTCAAGGTTCACATTGAAGAGATGGTTCTTAAAGCTTCAAAAACAGAAGGTCAAGAGACAAAAGATTCCATAGAAGAGTTCTGCATTAAAGAGAGCATAGTAGACAAGACTAAAGCCGTGGACAATGATGTAGTGGTTGAAAGCACTCCACAACAAGTCTTTGAGATTCATGATGAAAAGGAAGAGTTTGTTCCAATCCTTGATAAGAAGGTTACCAACATTGACGACTCTATGCACACGACATTCACAGTTGGTATTGATTCAGAGGTTGAGCATATAGAGTTTGTTATGACATCATGGTTCTTTGAAGAGAAAGCTCCACACCTTGAAGACTACCTTCCAAAAATCTACAAGCAACCAGAATTTTGTTTGGGAATGGTTAAAGCTGCTACGCACATGTTGTTTCCTCTTTATCACTGCAAAATTCGAGGACGAATTTTTTCAAGATGGAGAGAGTTGATGCAGATTAATTACCAAAATAGGCTTGTTTTATTAGGAATAAGCCAAGGGTTGGGTTCTATACATGTTAGGCCTTTGATCCCATGTGTTTTGAGTGTAATAGACCACTTTTATGGGTCTAAAAGGGGGGCTCTAAGATTGAGTACAAGATTACTAGTTAGTTTCCATTTTCATTAGTTTCCTTTTTAATTGGGCTTGATTTAAATTATATTTGTTTCTTTAGGAGTCAAGTTGTTAATTGAGTCAAGTCATTAGTAGTTAGTTTCCTTTTTCAACTAGTTTCTAATTTTAGTTTTTAGTAACTATTGTATTAGGAGAATATTTGGTTTCCTTTTTAAGGAACCTTCTATTTTGTAATTCCCTCACCCCATCATTATTATAAATAAAGGAGAGCTCTCATCACAGAGAGACGATTTGAATTTAAAAGAAAACTCTCTTGTTGTTGCCGCTGGGTATCAATGGTGGTTCCTTGTGTTTGATCAAGGCCTAGGGATTGGTGTTTGATCCAATCGA
>NW_024870513.1:213306-270253 GCF_013358625.1 Macadamia integrifolia | reverse complement strand
ATGTGGAGGTTGAATGTTGCCCTTACTCTCCAATGGATTGGACCTTTTAACTGGTGATCTGAGTTTATAATATGCTATCTAATATTCTGCTATAGACTTTTCTGAAGCTATTGGGATCTGGGATCGACTGCAAGTCTCCAGAACCTGCAGTCTCAGATTTATTAATATACTGTTGTCTTAGGACTGTGGATCATTATTCTTGTTGATTCGGACCTCTAAGAGTCATATGAAGCTCCTGGTTATGTTTATTTAATTACTCCTGTTCTGTCCTAATCAATACTGCTGGACTGAGATCGATGGACTGCTGATTTATTACTGCTTTTGCTGATTTATTATTGCTGGTATATTGGGTTCTTGGTTATTCTTTGGTTTACAAGATCCTGTTGTTTGGGTCTAGTTTGACTTGTCAAACCTATTCCTACATTACCAACATTCAGCTCCACAAGTCATTGCTGCTCTATTATGGTTATTCTATAAAAAATTCCTTCTCTGTTTTAGTGGAATATATCAATCACACAACACTCCAGAAGTACCTCTTCACTTCAACCACCTTCTCTAATTCGGTAATTCCATGTGTAATATCTTTCTTCATTTCTCTTTCTTTACTTATGATTGAACCTAGGCATCTAAAATTGTCAATTTCAGGCATCTCAAATTACTTTTCTTCCCCAGAGACAGAGACTGGCTTTGGAAGCAAGCACCTTATTTTCATTGGCTTGCTTCATGGCCTTGCAACAGCCTCTGTGGATTCTTACAATACAATAAAGAGGCTCATGCATTGGTATGCTGTCACATTTCATCCCAATGAATACCAGGGCCAGCTTATACCTTAGTTCACAATCCATCCCAGATTTTACTGGCCTGATTACAAATGTAAAGTATGTTGCTGCTCTGACTGTTTATTCTATTTGTTTTTGTTTCTGGGTTGACTTACCTTCCCTTCGGGACCTAACAGCCAAGGCCTTACTTGTATCTGTTACATGACTACTAAATAATAATAATAATAATAATAATAATTATTATTATTATTATTATTATTAGGAAAGTAATATGGGTAGTTATATGAATGTGGTTTAAGAAGATGTAATCGAGTAGAATTAAAAGGACGCCGTGGGAAGTTATAGGAGCATGGATTGTTAACGGTTATCCAATATGTCTAGTTATTTAGCAAGAGATAATGAAAGAGATAAGATTTTAATTCCTAAACTGTCTCTAAGACAGAGGTAGGCTTCCTTATCCAAGCCAGATGCCCGGCTTCGTCCGTAAAGCCAAACCTTTCCCCTATCTTTTCTCCTATCTTTTCATTTTCCTTTTCTATTTTTCTTTTCTCTTCCTATTTTCTCTCATCTCCCTATTTGTGCATGTAACAAATGGTATCAGAGCCAGGGATGAGAAATAGGGTGGAGAACTTGGAAAGCACTATGTGTTCACTTCCGTTGGGGCAACAGGAAATCATGGGGAAGCTTACCGACATCATGGAAAAGCTTACCATGATGGCTGAGAAACTGCCAATCAATCTCGCAATGGAAGAATCTTCAACCAAATTGAGGAGACCCAAAGAAGAGGTAGCCATGATGGTGCACCCGACAAAGCCCAAGACAAGGAAGAAGAAGAAAAAGAAGAATATGAAGACAATGGAAATGAAGAAGATGAAGACAACAAAGAAGAAGAAGAAAAAGATGTCTTTCAAAAAGACATCTTTTAAAGAGATTCCATTCTCAACAATAAGAGTGGCACCCTGTAAGATGATAATTCTAACTTCATTAAATGGAATATTCCATATTAAGACATGGGATCCTGGTGGAATTATTATCTTTTATTTTATTTTATAGTCCTAGAGGGCAAGGACACTTGAAGGGGGAAGGAATGTTACGTAACTACTAAATAATAATATTAATAATTTATTATTATTAATATTATTAGGAAAGTAATACGGGTAGTTATAGGAATGTGGTTTAAGAAGTTGTAATCAAGTGGAATTAGTGGAAGTCGTGGGAAGTTATAGGAGCGTGGATTGTTAACGGTCATCCAATATATCTATTTATTTAGTAAGAGATAATGAAAAAGATAAGATTTGAATTCCTAAATTGTCTCTAAGACAGAGGTAGGATTCCTTATCTAAGCCAGACGCCGGGCTTCGTCTGTAAAGCCAAACCTTTCCCTATCTTTTCTCCTATCTTTTCTATTTTCCTTTACTATTTTTCTTTTCTCTTCCTTTCTCTCATCTCCCTATTTGTACGTAACAGTATCCCTTTTTTTTATCCGTCATAATAATTTTTTCTTCTCTATTATCGATTAAAGAAGAAATAAATACTTCACTGCAATTTTATTAGAAAAAAAACCACTTGGCCTCTAACAGTTAGGCTGAATAAATGCATGTATTTGCTATCTGTTAAGTTTGTCTCAACTTCTTGACCCGTTTTGAAGATTGACCTACTCCGACATATTTTGGTGGCAACCCGAACGGGAAGTTTTCTGAGATCTGTGATGGAAGCAGAGGGGTTGGGCCGATATGGTTCGACAGGGTCGAATGGGACCCGATGGGTCGACCCATGACTTGGAGTATACATAATGTATTGTTGTCTTGTTGAAAAAGTCATTGTATTTTGGGGGTTTTTCGGGCTAGGATTTCAAGGCAAGTTTTCTCGCCGCTGCTTGGGTGTAATCTCTCTTCTACATAGTGAAACATCTTCTTCTTAGCCCGAGGACGTAACACACCACATAAGTGTGTGAACCTCGTTAAATCTCTGTGTCGTGCGGATCTATTGTCTATTTATTTTCGTATTTCTTGGTGTTTGATCTAACACTATCTAATTGTGCATTTATCGATTATGATCCTGTTTAATCTTATAACGTTTAAAGCCCAATGATGAATCCAAGACACAGTCCGCCACAAATGGAATGCGCAACCTCTAGGTTTTGACCAACCAGCATATCCAGAATTGCAGCAGAAAGTTCTATCTGTTTGTGACAATTCCAATAAATCAGCCAATTAAAGAAAATTGCAGCAAATAATGTCAATACCCTATCAAAGAAATCTACAGCTTAACCATAAAAAGCTCCCATGTAAAACAACACAGAATATTACACAATTCTGTTAGTCTTCTCAACCCTTTTTGTTTTCAATTATCTCTGAAACAAGTCCACAGAAGCTCTTGCAGACTGTTGTCATCTAGTAGGCCTTATATTCTTTTCTGAAACGAATGCATTATTAGATCAATCTTCCAACGAGGATGTAACAAATATCAAGAGAAAAAACCAATACCTCCTTTGCACTTAGATATGGAACACTGGTATGCTGAGGTTGTATATCTTGGTTGTTAAAAGCAGAAGGATCTCTAACCTGTACATTTGTAGAAATTTAGAATCTAAGATTGGTACCAGTACAAATCTCTGACTACATACAGTTCCAAATGAAACATATTTAAGTATTAATAATGACTGAATGGGTTAGAAATGTAAGAAAACTGAGCTGCAACGTAAAACTAACCTTATCTTTGTAATTGACAGGAACAGCATCCCACTGAGTCTCCATGTCGACGAATCTTTGATCCCTAATGTCTCTCAAATAGTTCTCAATTTCTGAAGGTGATAAAGGAGATGATGGATGCTGCTTGACATAAACTACATCTCTACCACCAACTGTCACAGATGTAATGATATGGGTACCAAAATTTTCAATGAAGCTGAAAGAGAAAAAAACCATGGGAAACATTAACTAGGAATTCTATGGAACTTTTCCATTCAACTGACCATATTATTTTTTATATAAGATTTTAAAGGCGCAAATCTATCAGAAAGTAATTACATTTTCCAGATGCATCAATCCACTGATGAGATGACTTGAAATCTGAAAACAATAGGAAACTGCACAGAATATCTACATAAAAAAACTACCCTCAGAACAATGCAATTCAGTCTATTCCAGGTCCAAGATGTGTATAGCAGACACTTAACACCAGTTAATCAAGTTGCCTTTGATGTTGGAGATCACCTAGCATGTACACTAGGCAACAATGACATTGACACAGTTATTGGTGTTTGACATATTTATGGCCATCTGACAGAAAACCATATAGGGTTTACACAGAAAACAGGGGGCAATTACATCTCCAATATAGATGAAGGTCCCAAAACGGTAGAATTTAGAAACATGAAGCTTCCTTGTTACATAGGTTTTATGTTTACCCATTGAGTTGCGGTTTTAACTGGTGCATATTCCCATGCATGCATCCCAATAGCATAATTAGGTTCCACAAGATTCTGACTCTGATTATCCATTTACATAGAACACCATTCTCTCTAGCTCTGTAGAAACACCCAATAAGAAATATGCTACCATGTGTCCATGACAATAAGTTGACCATGCCAATATGGCAAGAAGTTTGCTGAATCATTTACCTTGCCAAGGATGCAGGATCCCAAGAGTACGGAACAGAACGCTTGATTTCCTGATGTGGAAATAACTGTGATTTTGCCAATTCAACCTTAAAAAGGGGCATGATATACCCAACCATAGCCAGGGATTTTGTAGCTGCTGCATCAACTTGCCAAGAACCAGTGAAATTGAACATGGAGTTAAAGCTTCCAAGAGGCATGCTTCCTGATATACCAGAATTCTCATTGAAATGCTGGGCCATCTGGAACATACATAATAAAGGTATTACTCTAACTCATCATCAAGAATACCATTCTCTTTTTTAGTATCAATAGGACACCATATCCTTTAAGAAAGGGTACATGAGGGAATAATAAATCCCGACTCAAGATGACACATCAACACATGTATAAATGCATATGCTCTTTTTTTATATCAGAAAATTATGATTCCCTTATGTTATGCAGCTGACTAAAGCTAGAACCTCCTTCCCTGGTGCAAAAATTAGAAACTTAAACAAGATAATACAGACAAGCAAATCGTAACCAGACATTCCCTGGTCACGGCACTGAGGTCACCTTTAATTGCCCGTTGATGCCTATGCTTGGTGTGAAGGATTTGATTAGGCACAACTTTCATAGTTGTGAATAACTAAGCTGTATCTGAACCACAATAGATCTGTCAAAGTCATCTCTACAATCCACTGCATAGTCATGCATGTGGTAACTTTTAAATGGGATCAGATGCATAAAGTTTTGAAAGATGTCCGTAGCATTTATCCAAAAACAATTGGTGGTTGTTACCATCATTGAAAGTCCTTTTTACATTCCACAAGTCTTTTCTTTTTTAATTTTTATCTACTTATTTTGTTTGATAATGTGTCTCAAAGGTTACAGAGATGAAGTGCACTAAGACCTATTTGTGTACAATTTCTTGTCCGTACTCTTATTCCCTTCTATAGAATACTCCATTGTTTATCAAAATGGCAACAACAGATGATGCTTAGGAATTGCTTCTGGTCATAATTTCAGACTATAAAGACATGTGGCATTGTTAATTCATGTTGGTAATCTGGAAAGATTATTTTAATTAAATTTTCTATGTTATTTAAAAAAAAAAATCTAGGAATTTTATGAAGCTCAAATATATGATTGAGAAATTTTTGTTGGTACAGTAATTCTAAGATGGTCTCAAAGAAGTTTATATAAGAATGAACCGGGTCATAACCTTCGGCATTTTTCGCACAAAGTGGTCACCCACAGACCCAAAACCACATCTGACACTGACAGCTCGAGTTTATATCATCACACCGAGTGATGGTCCCTATGCATAAATTCATTGATACTGGTCTCCCGAAGTGTCAGAGGCCTTTCTGGTGTTGTCTCCATGAAAAAATTCCTCTGTTTATTTTTTTTTTTTTCTTTGGGGGTGTGGGGGATGTAAGGATGTGTGTAGCCCCCTCCCTTCCTTGGGGGAGGAGATTGTTCACCATCCACCTGCTTTAGGACACTAGGACTAACAAATAAAGAGCTTCTTATTTGCATGCATCCATCATGTCCATTAGTAGTAACGGTGTTTCCATTCCAAATTGTTTATCGAGTCCAGACAGCTATTTCTAATGAGTATAAGGAATTCATGATAATGAAAACGGCCAATCTAGAGTTCGGAACCTAGTTTGACCCTAGGTTGGTCCTTCTCATTATCAAGTAGAGTAGAATACTTGAAACCATAGTTCAAAATTTCGGTCAAAATACTAAAATTTCAACCAACTATTTTGGAAATGAAATGGCATGCGAGTGAGAGATCTTCAATGTTTCAGTTTTGCACTGAAATGGGCCATATTTCGGTAGCATTTCGACCATTTCAGTGGTATGTTTCGACCAATCAGTGCCATTTTGTCAATTTCGGTGGTAGACTTCGGTTTCTAAACCTTGGTTGAAACCAAATGATAAAGTTATCATACCCAGCACACAAGGACAGAAACCAGATTCAAGTAGCATGTCAACATCAGAGTGCTAACCTTGGATTCTACATATTTTAACAGTACTTAAATTGTGCCCTGATCAATCCTTTCCAATATAAAGTTTGTAAGTGCCCAACAATACACCAGGTATTATAAGCCACCTCAAGCACGTGACAGAAAGGACTTGACAGCTTCAGGCTTCAGATATAATATCACAATCTACGAGAACATGACACACACGCCATTTGGATTCAGTGGTTGGGGTTTCATCTGTCTCTCAACCAAGAAAGTAGGCCCAACCCCTAGATAAGGATTCTTGACATCCAAAGCAAAACCTTCAACAGAGAATTGCAATACTCGCTGATTTCGCAGGAAGCCAGACATTCCAACTCATCACATTTCCTAGCAGCATATAACTAATCTACTTGGTTAAAATGCACCCAGAAAAAATAAATAAATTATTAAAAAAAAAAAAAAAAAAAAAAAAGGGAACATACACAAAACGGGATTAACAATTAAACGACTTAGAAGAAGGTATGGGCTGATTCATAAACCATTTGATTCGACACTGACACACCAAAAAAAAAAAAAATAGCACACTCAATAAATGAAAAATAAATTAAGAATAGTGCGTTTGAAATTCGATTAAATACCTATAGCCACATAAAAATCTCTACAAATAGTGTTTTGCAGTCTTCGACTGATTGCCATCTGGGCATGTACCAAACTACTGATCATAATGTCCTGCCCTACGATCCATTAAAATAAGTTAAGCAACTCCCTATTTGTGACATCTCCTAAGAGATCAAACCCTATCACCAAAGAAAACATGATCAGCTCACATTGTGACCCTTCAATTTCGAGAACGAGAAAGCCCAATATTGTCAACTATTCTGATCAAACAGATTGGTAAAAGCGCAAATTGGGTCTCCTTTTGAAGTCCCACAAAAGGGCGGCAGAGGGGAAGGAAAATAAATGAATTTATTTTAGAACCAAAAGCAGTTGAAGACTCAAAAGATTTCCAGATCAAGGAAAACAAGATATTAAAGAAAATTCCAAAACAACTCATATCTAGCACCAGAATCCGAGAATTTAAACAGACCTAATTGATAATTGAAATAGGCAAGCAGACCCAAGTTGACAAAACTAAGAACCCAGCAACCAAATCAATCAGAAGGGCCCAGAACAGTACCTCATGGAAGCTACAGACTGCAATGGTCACTATACTGCTCAACCCAGGAGAATACTCAACATCAACGGAGACATTGGGAAGCACAACCCCATCTGAGATTACAAGATCCCTGGAATTCTGCTCGTCGATGTGAACAAGACGAGAACCAGGAGCTCCCTTACAGTAAAGAAGTCGAATATCGGAAGTGACATCGAAACCACGACCTAGAGCTTGGATTGAGTTGTAGAGAGTGGTGACGAGAGCAGCTGAACTTGAGCTTGATGTCGTCGTTGGGTCTTCCATGGGACAATGATATACGAGAGAAGATATTTCATGACCGTGGAAGAAGAGAAGAAGCAAAACAAGGATTGTTGAAGTTGTCGAAGTTGCATCTGCAGTCCATTTCCTTTTTTGGGAGGGGGGAAGGATTGGCGAGGATGTTTGTGGATTATTATGACTGTTCTTCAAAGCCAAGCTTTTTGACTTTGCTGTTCTGAAAACGCGTGAATATTGCAGCATCTCAAACGCGCGTCTGAGATACTGAGATCCATATCTCGCAAGGTTAATAGGTAGGGTCTTCTAACGCGCGTCGAGCTACGTACGCGTGATGCTATTGAGGTTTCTGACTTCTGACTCTCGAGTTGACTTGTTCTCTAATGAAGCCCTGGCCCTACTTAAATGCTGTCTTTTCTTTAATCTTCATTTCCAGAATTACCCGGTGATTTGGGAATATTTACAATTTTGTCGTAGTTTTGGATCATCCAAAGGGTGAACCACAAAGCATGACAATCCTAAATAAAGAACGGTTTCGAGACCGGCTCAGACGATCCAACCCAATCTCTGGCTAATTTCCACAGGTATCTTGGTTTAAGATATTGGAATCGGTCTTGGATCGGACAGGGCCGATATTAATCTGATCTTGATTGGCCCATATCGCCTGGTTTTTTTACCTTATTATCTTCATCCAAGCCGATCCAACCATATTATATTGGCCAAGGATTGGGATGATCTCCTTCCATACCTCCCAAGCAGTAGTTAGTTCAAGGCTTCATTGGTAAGTCTCACGGATAATTTCATTATTTTCGTGAGTAAGATGACGTCCCTCCTTACGAGCTTGTTCACAGGTTTTTAGGGCTACTCGATTAGTCACAACACTCGGTGCATTTCCTTCAAATAAGGCAAATACCAATCTGATCCTACTGATATAGAGGTTGATCTGAACCAATTCCTCAAACCTTGACAGGTATTGGATGGTGGATTGGTGACCGTGGATCTTGATTCCAAGTCCAATCCTAATCAAGCACTCTAGGGATCAAATCTTGATCCTTAAAATTATGATTTGAAAATAAGAAGAGTAATACACAACATACATGGCATGCCTATGTGCTTGATATGCATTCTTGGAATAGAAATGGGGTTAGAACGCATTTTGAAACCTGATTCTTCTGTATTTTTTTTGCTTAAAAATGCATTCTAGATCAAAATCTATCTTGGGAATACATACCAAACACTACCCTCAAATTATTCAAATTTGAGCGTGTCTTCGCGAAAAGGCAGAATGAGTGCCACCAAATCATTCAATATATAATTGAAGGGAAGGAAAGAAAGAAGACAATCCATTATATTGAGACCCAATCAATTGCTCTGATTCATCCAATCCCGGCTAGTCCTCGAAAGGGACAGTTTGGGGGTATGACTACCTGGTCATCTAAGTTTTGAGAGAGATCACTTCAATATCAATATGAAATCTTGTTTTTTAAATTAACTAAAATAGGACAGTTATAGCAGTTAAAGAAAATTAACATCAAATGCAGAGTGAACAGTTTCAATTGCCAAGAGATGATTTTCTTCATCGCTCGGTGAATCCACTATTGGGGACAAATGCAAAACCATGAGGAAGAAATCTAAGCAAACAACCACACATAATGCATGTAATTTTACATGATTGGTAAAATTGCATACATCCGCCTGAGTGAACCTAAGATTTTTGCTAAGCCTAAAAAGTCCTCTACACTACTCTCCACCTCATAAAGTGATCCCCTTTGTTTGTAATTAGGGTTTTCCTATAAAAATAATATATATAAGGAACCCTAAACCCGAATCCCCACATAATTACATTTATACCCTTGTCCATGCAATGAATTCTAAAACTAACTCAATTACAAATTCAAATCCAATTATAATTATATGGGCCCGGCCCACATAATACAAGACATACCGAAGCCCAATAGTCACTACCTCTGCTTATATTCTTCAAACCACCTTGAAGAAAATCGGTGTTGATATCAATTCTACAAACTCCGACATTATCTCAGTTTATCTGCCATACCCAACCGGCATGACCCACATCTCCACTCAGGGTGTCCTTGCCTGATCAACATGCCCAAATTGGCATGATCCACACCCCATCTAGGGTGTCTCGTACAACTCATCATTGTCGCATGATGTGATGTGGCTCCACCTCTCCTATCGTTGCAACGTGCTCCAAGAGATCACTTTCACTCATCAAATTCAAAGTGAAAGGCACCTACTTCTTTCCATACTTGCAGTTGTTCATCCCTTGAACCACCTGATATTTGTTGTCCACTTGTACCCTTGAGTTCCAATAGTAACTCCACATGTTTCAACACTCATCATAACTGATCATATGCCCCCTGCATTATAGCCATGACCTCTCTCCTCACCAAGTTTCGTAACATAGCCACTTCTTAACAGTTCAACATTCTATACAGTACATCATAGCCACTTGAACGACCGCTATATAAAACTTTCCTTCGAGCTTTAAAGGAAGATGTTAGTCACACAATACTCCGAACGCACCTCTGATCCACTTTATCCATCCCACCTTAATCCTCTACAAAACATAATTATTTATTCATCGATTTAGTAGCCCTAGCCCATCCTCCCCTGTTTGTATTTTGGATGCTCATTCTTGGTCCAACGAAGTCTCCTCTCCAACAGTGACACCCTAGCCATCACCTTCTATATTTATAATAATCCCAAAATACCTAAAATGATCACTTTGCGGTACCACCTTTTCCTTAATCTTTACTATTTCATTATCTATTGTAGAATGACTAAAGTTTCACATCATATACTCCATCTTCATTCCGCTTATCTTAAAACCTCTTAATTCTAAGGTTGATCTCCATAGCTCCAACTTTGCTTTAATCCCATTCTTATTCTCACCCACCAAAACAATATCATCAGTAAATGATATACACCATGAATCCTCACCTTGAATATTATGATTGATTAAATCATCCATAATAAGCACAAATTAATAAGGACTTAAAGTTGATCCTTGATGTAACCCAATTGTAATTAAGAATTCATTTCATTTCCTTCCCATGGTTCTCACACTAATCATTGTGTTCTCACATATCTTTAATCATATCTATATATATACTCACTACCCTTCTCTTCTTTAGTACATAAGTTTTTTATATGTCAATAAAGACCATATCGAGATCATGAGTAAGTAAATAGCTTATGTTGTGGATCAAAGATAAAACCAAATTAGTTTTTTAAGGTAGTAGATTCTATTCTCAAGTAGACTCCAATAACCTTCTCCCACACGTTCACAGTATGACTCATTATTCTTGTGCCTCTATAGTTATTACAGTTATGAATTGTCACCTTTATTTTTGTAGATAACAATTACAATGCTTTTCATCCAATCATTAGGCATTTTTCTTGTGCTTTTAATCATGTTTAAAATATTGGTTAACTAAGATAGCCCATTCTTAGGATCTTCCATACTTCTATTGGGACCTCATTTGGACATGGAGTCTTATATCTTTTTGTCTTTATTAAAACTTCTTTGAATTAGCCATTCCAAACTTTTCTTATATATCTATGATGATTGGGTCTTGATGCATCATGCAGTATTTTGTGTCAATCCTACTCAAACGGTCTCCACTTAGTAGGCTACAAAAATATTCTCTCCATCTTTTCAATATGCTCTCAGCTCTTACTAGCACTCTACCATCACCACTTTCAATAACCTCACATGGTCAAGATTCCTACTTTTCCTTTCTCTCATTTTAGTTATCATGTATATAACTTTTCTCATTCCCTTGTGTTTAAGTTATTATAAAAACCCTCATATTTCCTTGCCCTTACTATCCTCACGATATTTCTAGCTTCATTTATGGCAATATTATATCACTTTTTTATCTTATACCTCTTTGGTCCTTTGCCATGTATTAAAACTAACTATTTTAGTCTTAATGGTTGCGTCGACCTCCTCATTTATCTAAAATTCGATTGCCCTAAGGACCTGACAAATACCTTTCGTTTTTCCTAAAACTTCCTTAGCAACCTTCTGAATACATGTTGTCATCTCGTTCCACATTATATCTGTGTCTCCCGCAAAATCTCATTTTCCTTGTCTGGTCACTTTATCAGTAAATGTTTTTGGGGGCTCTCTTTTTCATCTCCACCACTTTATTTTAGGGCAAACATGTTCCCTTAGCCTATGTTTCAAAGTTCCAAGGTATATATCTAGGACCACCATTCTATGTTGAGTGGTTAGGCTCTTCCCAGGTAAAATCTTGCAATCCTTACACAACAATATGTCAGTATTTTTAGTTCGAAAGAAATTTGTTTGACTGATATCCCCCACTTTTGTAGGTAACTAAGTTCCCCCATCTCTCTTTTAAAAGAAAGTGTTCATAATGGATAGATCATAAACTACCGCAAAGTCTAAAATTTAGGTCCCTTCTTCATTCCTCTCCCTGAATCTTTAGCTTCTTTGAATACCTTCAAACTTCCACGATCATTCATAAAAAGTAGTCAAAGTTAGCGTGCTTGACTTAATTTGCTTTTACATGTAAAGTAGTCTTAATAAGCTTTTTACATGCAAGATCGGTGATCTACCATGATTAATTTAAAGATGCCCCTGGGCGTGGAAACATGCAAACATGATTTCAAGTATCAATATTGTATTGGCTGAACCAATATTGATGCCTGATTGATCTGGATCGGTTGTACGTATCGTCTCAAAGGTAAAACAGTAAAAAAATATTTTTTTTTTGAAAAATAAGGGCAAAAGTAATCGATCCTTATCGATATTGATCTGTATCGTATTGATACCGATACCAAAAGCAATACTGAGAACTACATCCTTGGACGCAGGTAGAGAGTTTTTCGATACATACGGATACCGAGAACTAAATCCTTGCACGCAAGTGGATAGTGTTGTTTCACGCATATTTGTTAAGTGAGACTGTGATTTAAGATGTCGGGTTAACACTTCATTTCTTTGCCTATACTAACGAGCGCTTTCCAATGAGAATTATACTTGCTGGTCGTGCAATAGAAATATTGAGGAAATTGAGCGCTTTCCTTGAGCAAGAGATCATACTTATATGGGGAATTAAAGAAGAGTTTCAGAAACTTAAGGAGACATTTCCAATGATCCAAGCAGTGTTGAGAGGTGCGGAAATTTGGTTCCAAGATGGCTGATAAGATTAAGGGCATCAATGAAAAGCTTGATAAGATTGAAAAAGACTTGAAAATGTTCAATTTTTTAAGGTAGGAGATGTAAATCTAAATGATGATTTTGCAAATGGTATAGATCGAGAAACCGGTGCTCGCCTTGATAATTCACAGATCATTGGAAGGGTAGAAGAAAAATCAATTCTAATTGATTTGTTAATTAGGTCAAGTAATGAAGAACTTCTTTCAATAATTCCAATTTTGCAAGACAACACTGGCAAAACTAGTCTAGAATGATGAGTCTGTTGTAGCACATTTTGATAAGAGAATGTGGATTTGTGTGTTAGATAATTTTAATGTGAGAAGGTTGGTAGGAGAAATGCTTAAATCTCTCACTGGAGAATAAGGCAAATTTATCAAACCTTGATGCTAAGCAAAGTAAGCTTGATGAGAATTTAAGAGAAAAATGATTTCTCCCCGTATTAGATGGTGTTTGGAATGGTGTCTATAAAAAGTGGGACAATTTGAGGGTTTCATTGGTAATTGGCGCCAAGGGAAGCAAGATTGTTGTGACAACATGTAATGAAGAAGTTGCATTAATAATGGAAAAATGTGTTTAAAACGCGTTTTTGCTAACAATGATCTTGACCAAACCGTGAGTCTCTTCTTTCCTTGACAATTACGGTTCTTCTCCTTCTCTTCTTGTACTTAGGCATTGCTTCCAAGTAAGTTTTCTAGGTCATAGATTTTGTAGACAAAGAGTATCTTGGCCAACATCCTCAATAATCATCTCTAGTCATGATCATCTCATCTTCGGAAAATCCCCTATAAACTCATACATTCTGTAGGTTCTCAAGAGTGAACCATTTCTCGTATCATCAAAAGGTTCATAAAACCTACCTTCCATTCTACCTTTTGTCCTTCAAATTCACTTATACATTTTGTAAGTTTTGGCATTTTGAGCAAAGCCCATCAACAAAAGCTAGCCTGCATATTTGAGATTCAAATTCCCAAGCAAATAATTTAGCTTGTATTGTGAAATTGGGCTGCAAACTAAAGGCTCCACCTGAGTTGTGAGCTGAGGAACTTTAAAGCTAAGTATAGAATCAACTCAAATGATAGCATTGAAGATCTTTCTTTCTTCTTCTTCTTCTTCTTCTTCTTCTTTCTTTCTTTCTTTTTTTTTTTTTTTTTTTTAATTGAAAATATATTAAAACAGAAGAAAATGAACAAAAACACAAGCCACAAAGGCAATCCAATGGCCGGGGGCCTAACACAGCCACTAAAAACAAAAATACCAAAGGGTAATACATCCAAAAACAGGGAAGGGACAAAATAAAAACACCAAAGTAGGGGATTCAAGAAAACAAGGGGGAGGGAAGAAGATATTGAAAATGCATGGAACTAAGAGAAGGGAGTAATAAGAGGGAGATCCCAAGAAGAGGTCAGATGCATGTTTCTGCTTGAGTTAGGGCTCAGGGCACACTACACAATTGTAAAGAATTTTATTTTTAATCTCAAAATAATAGTGTCATAGACTTGCTCAATAGCACGCGAAGTGGTAGTCCATCTCCTTTTGTTTCTTTCCCACCATATGATAGATCAGTGTACTGAAAGGCAACTTACCAAGAATATCACAAAAGAGTTTGCCATTGAAAGTTTTCAAGATCCACATTCCATTCTTTGTCAAAAGGAATGATAGCTCTAGGAAAAGGCCAACACATTCCAAGGATATCATTGCAGACTGATTTGGAGAAAGGATAAAAAAAGAATAAATGGTCAAAGCTTTCAATGGTATTCCAACAAACGCAACAATCACGGATAAAAATATTTCTTTGGGAAAAAAACTCATGTGTCGGGAGAGAATAAGTGAAAGCTCTCCAAATAGTAAAACAATGTCTTGGAATGGAAGATCCAAACCAAACCAATCTATACCACAGAACAGAGAGAGCCCTAGATCAGATTAATTTCCAAGCAGAAGAAGGGGAGAATTTCTTGGAACAGTTTGTCATCCAATGGATAACACCCCTACTACCTCTAGACCTCAGACTAACATTTTGAAGTTTATCCTATACCTCATTGAGAGAATCCAAATTTCTCATGCTCGGAAGCCGTTGACCATCTCTAAGGATGGAAGACACCTTAGCCAATCTACTTGAGCATGCATCATACTTGATTATGTCACCATACTTAAGAATTAGAACACCATCAAGATGCCAATTACCAAACCAAAGACTGCCTCATCCTTGAGATCACACAAATGATGGGCTGCGTTTTTCCAAAGGATATGATGGCCCTGATGAGGTACTGTTGCCCGAGTTTCTTTTGTGTGGATATGTCTTAGCTTCAAGGTGGCTCACCTGGTAGTTACAGACCCAATCTTTGTAGACATGCCTTTCAGCCATATTTTTACGAAGATTGATTTTAATATATTTTTTGAAAATCAGACCAGCAAATTGAACCGGGATCATAGCTTTGACTGGTTCTGGAGCTTTTTTATGGAACCGACAAAGAGATCAAATTTACGTTCATCCCTTTGTTATGCTAGACAGACATCTAGGATTCCCCACTTGCAAGACTCTTCAAGCTCTAATTCAATGGTCTTTCTCTTCGTTATGTCTTCTCTGAGTAGAGGAATTCATAAGAGACGATAGGATTCTTAAAGTTCTACCATGCCCCTTATCTGGTGGGAACTTGAATAGATTGTTGGCTTTGCGCTCTGATTTGGAGATTTCATTCTCCATGAACTCATGATTTCATTATGATGAAGATGATTATCACTGTGATTGATGCAGTTACAATGGGAGAAGGGAACTAGCTGAAGAACTAAACTTATGGTTCTGATTCAGCATTAATTCATTGATGATTACATGAGTGAAGTGAAAGATTTGATGTTGGAATATTATCTTGTTAAAAATTTTTGTCTTTAAATTATAAACTACAGTAATAGTTTCTATTTTTGAGGGGTTTTTATTTTTATTTATTTATTTGGGGTGAGTGGCAGCGGTGCTTAAGCGCTCAGAGATTAACAGCACTCTAATGAATATAAACCGTTGATTTAATTTACAGAAATCCTAACCCTCTGTTAATATTACCTATTCTCTCTCTTACCCCTGCTTTCTGCAGCTCCTCTTTGTCTCCACCGTTGCCGGCGCTGAGGACCAAGCCCCACACCCTGCCCTCTCTGTCCCTCTCCACCTCCCCATCTCAGCGTCTCTCCGACCCATCTTTCTCTTCATTGCCGTCGCAGATAGAGAATAGTTGAGGTTTTTTCACTGCTGGCTTTATCACCGGTTTCTCCGTTCCGCTTATGCCGTTGTGGAATCACCCATCTCCGCCTACAACCTTTCTGAAGCCACCACCACCACCAAATGAGACGGAGCCACCATCAAAGTGGTGAGGCGACCAAGAGGCCGACCACCTGGCGCTAAGAATAAGCCCAAGCCACCAGTCATCATCACCCGTGACACCATAGATTCCACCGCCATGAGCCCTTATGTCCTCGAAGTCCGAGGAGGAATCAACGTTCTCGATGCCCTTGCCCGCTTCATCAGTCGCCATAGCATCTGGCTCTGCGTCCTCAGCGGTTCTGGCATCGTCGCCAACGTCACCCTCCGCCAGTCTTTCGCTACTTCTGGCGTCACCGTAACCTTCCATGGCCGCTGAGATAGATACGGTGATGGCCGGCAAGAAGGCGTACAAGATATTTTGAGTGTAGAGGCTCATCGTTCCTGTCATTAAGTTTTGGCAATTTAATTATTTTAATAGTATACTTCATCTCAGGAAAAAAAAAAGGTGTACAAGATACAAAATCAACGGCTGAAAGGATGTAACTCTTATATATTCTCAACGTTGGAGCGCTGCGACCAGTCATTTATTTATTATTATTATTTTTTTTGATAATACAAGATTCCTTCTTTCTAAAAAATTCCTAATTTTGAGATTCCCTTGTTTTTAACGTCGATCCCAGTTCCATACTGGGATGATTTTCTATCCTTGTAATTATTAACATTTATTATTAATAAAGGAGGGATACGGCTGCGTCCCACCATTTTGGTATTTAAAATTTTGTTTACTTGACCAAAAAGAAAAAAAAATTGTTTACTTATGGGACTTGTGTTGTGGTGAATCAGTCGTAGGCTCGTAGCCCTAGGTGTTGAAACCTAGGTTGGAGGGTTGTGAAGCCTGCCACAGGCCAGTGGTGGTGAATTCCTGGTCATATCTTGACATCATCTTCTTATTATTCCACATTCTTTCTTGCTTTTCTCAAGTTTTCTCAAATTCCAGCAGTAGGACCAGTCTTTATGTAAGAGTTTTGGACATTCTGAAGTTATGCTTTCTGGGATTGATTCTGCTCTTTAGCCTTTCTCATTATCTTTTCAGCTGTTACTCATCTCTGTTCTGCCTACTTATGTCTTCAGTTTCAGACCCTCCGGTATTAGAGAAGAGTCTATTCTGGTGGTCGTTCTGGACCTGAAACTCAACCCCAACCAGCCCATTGGATTGGACAAAAATTTTGATTGTTTGTTTTCTTCTGTTACAGCTTCTTTTGACAAGAAGTGGGAAATCTTCTGACCTCCGGATTGAGAGTTATTGGTGATCTAAGTCATAATGAAATTCTGGTCACATAAGACTTGTCTTTTCTCTTTTATCAAGGCAAAAAAAAAAAGACTTGTCTTTCCTCTGTTTAATTAAATCTCAGTTGCTGGTTTAGGTTACAACTCCCAACGATTTTGGGTTGACATGAGGTTTTATAAACCCTAATCCTTAGTAATTAGAATACCCCTTTTAGGCTGTGTTTGGTAGCCAAGAAAAGAAAAGAAAAGAAAAAAAATACAAAAAAATATTTTTTTTTCTTTAAGTTAAGAATTTTTCTTTGTACTTGGTATGTCTTCACCCAAGAAAAGATTCTCCTTTTCAAATTCAAAATTTCTCTTGGAAATTGTGAAATTTTCTTTTGTATTCCGAAAATTTTTCTTACAAAAAACACAAGAAAATATGAGAAAATATAAAAACATAATAAGACAAAAAATGAATAATTACGCAATGATTTCCTATGTGTCTATCTCTCTCTTAAAATTCAAAATTTTTTGAATTTTTTTCTTTTCTTTTCTTTTTTTCTCTTGGTAACCAAACATACATACTCTTTTGATTTTCTCACCATTTCTTTTCTTTTCTTCTCTATTCTTTTCTAAATTATTTTTTCTGTTCTTTTCTTCTCTTGGCCATCAAACATAGCTAGTGACTGATTGGATGACAGAGATGACAGAAATTTCATTGACCTTGGTACCATTCACATTTAATTAGAGACATACATCCACTTAGCTTCCAGAGCAAATATGAATGATATTTATATTTTGGGAGAGGGTTCTGAAGTGGCATAGAGGAACGCGACAAAATGATTTCATACATAAGAGAGAAGTGAGGTCATTTCATGTAAGGAGAGAGAGAGGGGGTGCTAGTGTATCCTCCACTGGTGGCTCAATAACTTTGTCCATTGTATTTTTACCTGCAACAAGAATAGAACAGAACCTGAAGGTGATGCATCTTTTGGTAACCAGTGATCCTCAATAGGATTCTCCTTCGCAACTCTGGGCTTTCCTCAAATGGTTATGCTTTCTTGCAAATGCTGATACGCAATTACCCTTATCTAACATCTTGAAACTCTCTGACTCTGTCCTTGTTCTTCCCCTCAAACTGCAGAATTTGACACAAATAAGGCAGATGGCTGAGGATTACCTTTGTTTATTTTAAATAGTTGAACAAGATGGTGGTGATTATCTCATCGATTATTCGCACAAATCCGTTACACTTCATGTGATTGTCTCTAAGTCCTGCTCTTTGGACCTTACAGATGACTATGTTCAGGTAAGATAAGCCTTCTCACCTTATCTTCGGAGTGTGAACTGATTTTAAACAAAACAAGTTCAGATGCACTTGGTTTTATGGTGGTGACTGGTTTGCTTCCTCTGATGCTATACATTGTACAGGCTACACGAGAGGGGGCTGATGCTGTGAAGCACGTGTTGGTTATGATAATCTTGACGATGCGTGATACACTTTGGAGTTTGGACACAAGGTGGTGATGGCACTGTAGTTAAGATGCTTCTTTTTTGCTTTTTCTTTCTTTTTCCTTTTAAAGATTGAATGGGGTCATTTTGGATATATTTGGCTGTGGGTTTTCAATGCAACTTCGTTGTTATAGGACATGTTAATAATTTGTGGATAATGTATACATTAAATGTGTATAACTTTAATTGCTACATTTGTGATGTTAGATTTTCTAGGGTGGTCTTTTATTCATATTATTTGGGAAAATAAAGTTGGTTTGCCAGTTTTTGGAATATGAATTCTTAGTTTTTGATGGATTTCTTTTGCATGATGAGAGTGTGTGACATATGAAAATCGTTTTTGACTATCTCAAAACTCTTCTATCAAAAAAAGACTCTCTAAACTCAATTATTTTGTTATCTATTTCATTTCATTTAAGTATTTATATTTTTTGGGAGAGGGATGGACAAATAACCCATGTTTTGGCAAGCTTAAGGAAGATATCATAGGGCTAAGTTAGTGTTTTGTTGTACCATTGATCTTATTTGGTGGAAAGGATTTTTCAGATTTTCAAAATTAGTTTTGAACCCCCTAGCATTGTTAGAGATATCAGTTTATGACCCATATTGTGGAGTGACTATTAAAGAGAAAAGAACACCCATAATTTGTTCTTTATGGAAAAGTGGGTTGTCTCTCATTTGGACTCTAAGATGATGCTTTGTGTAAGCTTTCTCCGTTGGTTTTTGTGATGTTTGCTTTTGTGTTAGGTTTATTAGTGCTTCACCGGGTTGTGAGGAAGCTCTTTGTCTTGATTAGCTGTTGGCGCTTCTCCCTCCTCGGTCTTGCTCTTGTTTGGGTGGAGGGGCTGCCCTCCTTTAGTTTGTAATTATTTTCTCTTTCTAAAAAATTTATTATCTATCCAAAAAAAAAAGAGTAGATAGTCAAAATCTCTACTCATCTTTTCCTTTCATTTTGGCGATATTTTAGATAGTTCTTATCAATTCCTTTATGCTCAAATCGTTAAAAATTAATATTCTCAAGTTTCTTTATCTTTATCTTTATTTTTCTCATAATATTCTTAGCTTCATTTTTGACAAATTTATACATTTTAAAATTCTCTACATCTTTTGTCCTTTGCCATGTCTTAAAATTAGTTTTCTTAGGCTTAATAGTTGCTTGAACCTTATCAATCCATCACTAAGTTTGCCTAGATGAATAATGTTTTTCTTTAGATTTACTTAGGCCCCGTTTGTTTGACAGATAAAAAAGAGTAGGAAACTTGTGAGGGTGGGTCTCACATGTCGTGAGCTAGGTTGACAAGGAAAGTGAGTGAATGAAATAAAGAATTACATAATTTTTAGTGGAGTCCACCTCTATGAGAAAGAAAAGAAATGGTAGTGAGGTGGAATTCTATAGGAAAGAGAGGAAATAGGAGGATGGGAGAAATATATAGACACAAAACAACTTTTACATGAAATCCTAGCAATTTGGTAGGATTTTGGAAGTGAATGGGGAGGGAAAAGTTTATTGGCACATCAGCAGTCATAAAACTCCCACTAATCAAGCATATCAAAAACCTTAATAACACCAATGTCATAAAATATGGCTCTTGAGCACTTTGTCGATAAACTTTGATGACATCACCTTTGGGCAAATGTCACATTTACCTTAGGAAATACACAATTGAATTGAATGTACCACTTTAATGGATTTTACTCATTCCTATCATATTTTTCACATTATAAATGAATATATATACAGAAGTGTATGCTTTAATGTGTTTCTTACACAATCAGGGACAACACAAACAAATGAAGTATAAATGTACATAAATAATTCAAAGAATAAAATTTAAGATAAAATCAATTCACAATTACTCCAAAGTCATTATAAACTTAATAGGATAACAAAATTGTTCTTATTTCCGTGCTTTGATCAACAACAATACCTATTTGGGTTCCCTGAGAGCTAAAATCAGATCAAGTAACCCTATAAATCTCAGGTATGAAACATACACTCCAAATAACAGGGCTAGAAAATTTACTATGTACATCTAACAAATAAACTACACAATAAATGTACATCTAGCAGATAAAACACATAAGATTCGCAATCGTAACTACATTCCTATCCTTTAGGCTAAGAATGCGTTGATCCTCTTATAAAACCAAATTCACCGTGAAAATATAATTACTTTTATCACATATGGGCTTAGAAACCTTTAAGTTATAATCCTTTCCATACATGTATTTTCTTTAACTTTGATGACATCACCTTTGGGCAAATGTCACCAACTTTGCTACGCTTGAAAAAACTATGAAAGAATAGGATGTGCCACTTTGCTGGATTCCACCCAATCCTTTCATAGCTTCCTATAAATATACTGTGCAGCATAAAATGTGTGGAAGCTCTCACCCAGTTTAATTCTAACATATTTATCCATCATAGGGTGTTTCAAACAAAACATACAAGTACAAAATGGCATGAATATAAATTTACTATGTATTTCAGCCATAAATAATTCTTCAATATCATGATAATAATAAACAATGCAAAACTCAAAATAGTTCTTTTACATGAAAAACAATATAGTATACTAAATTTATTCTCCCACTAGCAACCTAGTATTCTGACCTGCTACTAGTAACATCCTCCCACTAGCAACCTAGTATACCGAATTTATCCTCTCACTGGTTGAGCCACATAAAACAACTTAAGATCCATACTTCTATCCTTCCACTTGGTCCGATCAGTTATAAATTAATCCATTTATTGGAGAACACAATTCGTTAAATGTGACATACATATAAACTTGTTCACATAAGCCCAAAAATAAAAGAAAATCAAACATTTATCAATTAATGTTCATAAATAGGTTTTCAAAGAACAATAGCAGTGTTTGAAAACTTGGTATTGGATTGATCAAAATCGATACTAATCCAACCCAACCAATCCGAATTAATCTAATCGGAATACAAAAATAACACATTAAATAAACCTATAACCTATGGTTATAGTCATGAAACTCTCATCCACCCTATTGCCATTGATCAACTGTCCAATACCTTTTAGGATAAAAATCTTTCTTTTAAAAGCATAATACCAAACTATTGATTTGGTTTTCCTAGTATAGAAAAATAGGTCTTTGAGGCATATGTAGACCTCCGTGTTCTCAAGCCACTTTTAAAGACATTCAGTTTAATGGTTCAACTCAAGGAAGAATCATCCATTCAATATTTAATTAATGCATGTAACATCAATAAAATTAAAACCAATATTACATCACTAATTATTAAACATAACCAGAGTGTCAACCGAACTACATTCTCAACCTTTGGGTCTAGAATGCACTAGTCCATTCAAAAACTACAATAACCGTGGGAGCTCTTCAACTTCAAAAATTACTGCCACTTTTGGATGAATAACAACTTCTACGTTAAGGTCTGCCTAGAGTACACTTGCATTTATGTTTATCTTTGATAATGTCGCCTTTGGGCAAGTGTTACCTAATTCCTACCAATAATTTTCTCTGTCTTTGAAAATAAAACAAAACCTTTGAGTTGTAAACCTATTGTAGTAATCTTAGATTTTACCACTTTAGTGAGTTCCATCAATTCCACTGTAATAGCTTGCAATTACATTTAATAGCTTAAATTTGTGGGTTATTTAAACATGAACTAAATATCAATTTACATGTAAAAGAACAAGCATGCAACTATTAACAAAATAAACATTACAATGCTCAATTATCAATTACTTCAAGAGTGTCAATCGGAACTACATTCCTGACCTTTGGGTCTGAAACATACTGATCCACTCAAGTTTTTACTATTACTGTGAGACTTCTTCTAACTTTCGAAAAAACACCGCCATCTTTGGATGAACATCATCTTCTAAGTTGAGAAATCCCTATTCTGTTTTTCACTTGCTTTAACTTTAACTTCTCTCTGATAATGTCACATTTGGGTGAACATTAACAACCTTGCTATCAACCATTATTCTTTGTCTTTTCAAACAAAGAAGACATTTGATTTGTATTCTATTACAATAAGGTTAAACTTTACCACTTTGGTGGATTTCATCCAATCTTACTGCAATAGTCTACAAATTCATTCCGATAGTTAGAAGTAGAATTGTTTAAGCATAAATAAAAAAATATTCATAAAAAAAGCATTAACTATCATTACCAATAATAAACAAGTTCATATTCTGATATACAAGTAATGTATGAGTTAATTTTTTTTATTTCTTCTAATTAATAGGAAAATCATAAAGTATCATAAAACACTCATACTTATAACTTATACAAAATAGACTATAAAAATTGATCAAAACTAGGCTCATAATATATCAAAACAAAGAGTACGAAAAATTGAACTTAACATAAAAAATCAGGGTGAAAAATTCTTCACCGTTTACCTGTACGAGCCATTTTGAAGTTGCAGAAAAAAATATATCAAAATCAATCTGGTTTGACCAAACCAACTGATTCGGCCAAGCGGTCTGATCCGATTCAGACATATTAGTTTTGGGTCAAAATTTAGGTCTTCGAGTTGGGAATCCGGGTCAAACCCGGGGTTTTCGGGTCGGGTGGTCAATAACCCGATCAACCTTTGATCGAGTCAAACAGGGTTGGCCAAGGGTTGACCCATTGCACCTCCGGGTTAACTCAGAAACCCTACCGAGTTGACCCGACGATGACTCTTAACCGTAGTTTTTTTTTTTAATTAAAAAAAAATCTCTCTCCTTTCAGTAGTCGATTTTTGACAGCATGTGCCAGCGCGTTCGAAGGTTTTCAACAACGTGCGGCATACCACCGCGACCGTTTTCTCATCCTCTACAATTTTTGTGAAGAAAGTTTTTCGATCCGGGACTTTTAAGTGATGGTAAAATTATGATTTCCATGATTTGGGACCCAAACCTTATATAAAATCAAAATTTTTTTTCTTTGATTTTTCTTGATTTTAACACCATAAGAGTTGGCTCTGATACCAATTGTTGGGGATTCTTTATTATAGAATCATATGAATAACCCTATTGATGTTAGAATACAAGAATCATAAACAAATCATAAAAGATTAACCATGGGTGTAATCCATAAACCAAGAACACACAAACATATAGATTTACCCCATACATGATAATCAAGTAGAAGACTATATGTGTGTAAGTTTAGAAGTTCCATAAGTATTGATCACGTAACTCTCTCTCATGTGCTTGAAGATTAGTCCCATGAATATTGTAACAAAGAACTACACAATTGAGTCACAGCCGCTAAGATCTTCTGCAGCCTTTCACCCTTGGAATACTCTCACATGCACTATTCTTGTGGAGGAGTCCATGCTTCTTAAACCATGAAGGTGTTAAAGTGACGGCTGCATGGACCTTTAGCTTCTATTTATAATAGAAACTCTAAAACCTTAATTCATTTTCACAATGAATTGGGTTAGGAGTTTCCTAATCAAAATGGGTCTATTACTGTTTGGGCCCAATGGATCAATCGGTATCAGTTAAGCCCACATAAAAATCCTATTAGTTCCAATCCACTCTGCTAAAAGTCAGAGTTCAATTTGTTCCAATCTAAAGTCAACCCTTTTCCTCATTGTTTCCATTATCACTTGAATCAAGTTTTCTTCTCCATTGACATATGAACCTAAACCAAAATTCGAGAAAAAGAACCTTCTCAATCTAATGTAAGAAATATTCATTTTTTTCTTTTTGCTAACGACGGGTATCCACATCTTTGGTCTGACTAATCTCACGGGTCCATATTGATCTCAAAACCGCATGGATCGAGTTATACCGAAATTGAATGAGAACCATTCAAATTTCACTGAAAGCAGTGAAAAACACAAAATACCCCGTGTGAGTGGCCCAATGTGTACCTAGTGGAAGTCGAACTTAGGATATCTGAGTGTACGGCTTGTACCAAGTTCATTGCTCACCAACTGCACTACCCTCTTAGGTTAAAAAACATTCATACATTGTGCTAGATTGATGAAGTTCTTTCACCCTTAAAATTAAAGGGAAGTGAAAAACAAAACACAGTGCTCTTTGTGCTTTCCAAAGGCTATCCAAACTTACAAATTGGCATTTGATCATAACTGAATTTGGTAATATGTCCACATCATAAAGTCTCAGCCAAAACAGGGGGAAAAAAATGTTCTCATCATAAATAAGGTAAATAAATCAACTTCTCCAACTAACTATATGAGATTACCATGGACAATAGATAGCTATGTGGGAGGGGAATCAAAAGATTCGGTTAGAGCATAGCATCCTGGAGAGGCGATCACAAGAATGGAATCAAGGCCTAATACAAAGGTTTCATATTAGCCCAGGCTCAGTCAATATGCCTTTAAAGTAACACATTTTTGTAATTTCATAAGACTTTTTCTGAATTTTTAATCTAACAAATTAGCATTCCGTTATATGGGTTTGAGAAACCCATCACAGATAGGGTAAATTATCAAATCCAACCAAATTCTCGAACATATTTTTTGTTATAAATTAACCTAGCAATGATATAGTACTTCTACTATAAGATATTATTTTTTGGGTGATCGAGAAATGATTCTTTTTTACTAACCTAAACTCTTATAATGATGTAACTTATTTCTTATCTGTCAAATGGATTTAATTTTCTTTTTTCTATAAATTTTTTTTTTTAAATTCTCAAAGTAAGCTTCTCAGATTTTTTTTTTTTTTTTCCGGTCAAGTGACCAAACATGTTTTTTTGGGGGTGAAAATGGGTTTAATAACATGTCCTCATCACTAAGGCTATGTTTGGTAGCATGGAAAAGAAAAGAAAAGAAAAAAGAATCTAAAAAATAAAAGAAAAGAGAAGAAAAGAGAAGAAAAGAAAAGAAAAGAAAAAATAAAGATTTCATAGGTGTTTGATTGACAAGAAAAGAAATCTTGGTGATTGGTTGACATAACAAGAAAAGAAAATAAAATTCAAATAGCTATGCATGATATTGGATGAGTTTCAATTCATATTTTTGGATTTAGGTTCAAAAGCTCATTAGAAAACTAGAATCATGTGAAAAAAAAAAACCAGATTTAGAAGAGAACCTGATATCAGAACTTGAGACTAACCGAATGTCCGATGTGCAGGGCATTGATCTCTGTCCTTCTGATTAACTCCAAGACCCACATCAAAAACACTGCCAGATCTTTTTTCACTGTTAGGATTTTCACAAGATTGATCATTTTTCTTTCATTCAATGCATATGGAAGTTTCCCATGACCTCACCTGAAGTGTTTAAATTTTGAGCACTATTCTCATGTTGTGGGTGTGACTCTCTAGGGAAGGGAATTTCTAAAACTGACTCAAATATATCATCAGAAATGTTATCTCCCTGTTGACTCAAAGTTGTTGCTTTCCTTGATGATTCAGCCAGGAAATCTTTATCAGGAACACCAAAGGGAAGTGAGACTATCATGTTGTCCAAAGGGCTAGGCTGAGCCCAAGGAGGAAAGGTCCAAAACAGTCCTCAAGTTAGCATCAATTGTGAAGCTTCTCAACAGTTTCAAGTATGATATGCATGTGTAATTGAATTTATCAAAAAAGGTGCTAGCATGAGACTGGGAAAAACTGGACAGAGCTTGTGAAGGACTGAGGGAATCAGAAGTGGCTGCTAACTGTTTAGGAAGGACCAGCAGCAGCCAAAACGGGAAAATCAGGGAGAGGTTCATATGATATATTCCAAACAGTCCTAGGGCATGTATTGGTCACACTACACTATAACACTCTCATTTTATTGCTCAAATACTCCAGAGTTAGGATCCATACTGCACATGGAGTGGAAGAAGATGAAAAAAGAAGCATCTTCTGGGTATACTTTGTCCAAGTAATTCAATTGCAAGTGCTAGTATACTTTGTACAGCATTGTTCTTCATTGCACATGGCCCAACAAGCCCAGTCAATGAACTCAAGTTGCAATTAAATTTCTTCCAATTTAATTTGCCCACTCTTCCAAACTGAAATAAAACTTATTATAATTCCATAACTCTCAACAGTTTTTATCTAAATACATCTGGAAAGAACCCAACAACTAGAAACATAGAATCAATTAAATGAATGGAAATACACAAGCACAATAGAAAAAATTTACTATTATACTGATCTCATCAATCTTAGAACTACCAGTAGTAAGCAAAACAATTGCAAGTAGACGCCAATGCGGGGCAAAGGCATCCAATAAAACCTTTCACTGTATTAGCTTCTGTTGGACTGGTCATTTGAATAAAGTTGGATCAATGTTAGGAGGCAATCATGGATGTTGTCTCTTCAGGTTTTCCATATGCATTTTCTTAAAAACATAATAAATACTCCAATAATAGCCAAATGTGGTGCCTTCTACAGTAAACAACTATGAAAACAAAACAGAAAACCCATTAGATTGGAAATTTAAGGGAAGTTTTGATTCATGGGTGCAAGCTAGATACAACTTCAACAAAAATTCTGCTAATATTTTATTATGATTAATTGCCCTTTTTTATTTTAAATTCTAGTTCCTGAACAGTTCTTGGTCTCTGATGGGTGTTTTTTTTTTTTTTTTGGTGGGTGGGTGGTTAGGAGTTCCATGGACAGAGGAGGAGCACAGGACATTCCTTGCAGGGCTAGAGAAGCTTGGCAAGGGTGACTGGAGAGGCATCTCAAGGAATTTCGTCACTACCAGGACTCCAACCCAAGTTGCCAGCCATGCACAAAAATATTTCCTTAGACAGAGTAGCCTCAACAAGAAGAAGCGTCGGTCTAGCCTCTTTGACATGGTATATATAACCATTCCAAGTCTCTAAACTGTTTGAAGCTCTGATCAACTCAACTTCTTTTTTCTTTTTTCCTTTTCCTTAATTCTGACAGGTTGGGAGCAAAAACCCAGTAGATATTCATGTTCACAGTACCAGTTCTAAGGATAATAAAGGCTCCATTTCATGTGGTTTATTGCCCATTACAGCCCCATCTCTCACTAGAGTGACTGCTCAGCATGAAGTTCATAGAGACGCTCTGTCCCTGATAGACCTTAATTTGGTAGGAAAAGGTGCCAATTTAGATAGCCACTGCCAAGACATGAAATGCCCCAAATCGCCTTCATACCTTCACCCAGTGGTTCCTGTTTGGGGATATGAAGAATCTGAGATGAGATCTTCCAAGACAAAGAATGTATGGCTCCAAAGGTGTCACCTGAACTAGAGCTCACTCTTGCTGTCCCAAGGTCAATGGATCAAAATAAATCATCCACAGGCCCGATCTCAGTTGGACCCATTAGCATGATATGATTTTCATTAGCCATTTGCCTGTACCCCTTTGATGTTCTTCAGCTCATATAGATCAAGGAACAGCCAATTAAATGAATCCATACCCAAAGAGAAGTGAGACTCTTTATATCTAAATGAACAGTCTAATTGTTGCTTATATTAATGAAAGAGTACTTGTCAAGAAAAATGAACTCTTGTATGTGTAACCTTGTTTTTAAATGCCATGGGAAACAATTCCATCCAACCTTCTCTTCCATCTTGTTACCAGCTATAGTTAAAAGCAACAATTTTTATTAGTATGGCTGAGTTGCAAATTTGCAGCATCATAACCACCATCACCACCACCAGCAGATAAAATTTAAGGATTGAACTACTACTGTATTTTCCAACTTGAACTTCAACTTGGGACTCAAAAAAAAGCATCATTTTACCTTACTTGAATCTGAATCCCATATTTATCCCTTTTAGATCCATTGAATTCCAGTAACTCTTCCCAGTGAGCCTGCCCTGTTATTCATCATTTAGAGATTCTATATTATCCAATGACCTCTTAATGGTTGCATTTAGTACTCTTTTGTTACTCTCTTATTTTCTCTTCAGTTCTCTCCCATTTCAATTTTTATAGAAAGGACTTCTTTAGTCGATCTTGATTAATAGTTTCTGAAAATAGCACATTTCACTAAGACTCTTCGATCCTAATCCTCAGTGCATTTGATATGAATATATAATTGAAGTCCCTACTTTTATTAATTCTTGCTCCATCAAGTTTGTAGAAATCTTCCCACTATCCATAGTAACTTTATTTCATATAAAGATGATCCTATACCTTAAAAATTAAGTGTCATTTACCTTTAACACTTTTTGTTCTATATCATTTTGTGCAGAAAAGAGAGAAAGTGCAATGATTGATGCATTGCAACATCATTTGGGAAGACCATAGTAGTCCACATGTTAGAAACCACAAATGTATGACTCAGAGGCTTACACATCCCTAATAAGAAAAACAGGGGAAATGAAGATTATACCATTCAAGTAGAAATAAGTCTTCCAAAATCTATTTACAAAATGATGCATGAACTGGACATGATACTTACAAAATACGCAATCTCTTCCCCTTACAAAACAAACAAAACATGATGAAGTAGAGAAACAAAGGGAAGAAACAGTAAAGATACTTACAAACTACTTGTAGTCAATCGTGTCCTAACACAACTTGACATCAAAAAGTAAATTTTCCACCACAACCCTGTCCATATATCAAAAGTTATATTTCCCACCCAAAAGATTTGTCCATCTATTTACATATGTCCTAGATGACGCATTAGATATCACAATCTCATCCTAGGAGGTAGAGCAAGAAATGCCTTAGCTTTCTTCTCGTTTTCAGAGAGATAATCAAATGCCATAGTTATTTCTTCTTTAGATAAGCCCTCCACCTGTTGAATAGAAGCTAATACAACTGATGGATCCACAACTGTATTAGCAGCGGTTTGCTGGAATGCAAGTGCAGCACACTTCAACGCTTGAGCCATCTCTCTAACATCTTGTCCCATATTTCTAATTTCTTGAACAAATACGCTTCCAACCCTCTTCCTTTTCTTCTCATTTGTAGGTCGATCAGATGATGTTGAAGTTGAACTCGCTCCTCCATTGTTTGATTGAGAATTTCCTGTGTGATTCAATGTAGGTTGTGATCCTCTCCCATTACTTGGAACGTCTTCCATCATATAATCCCCCTCCCCAAACAAGTCAGTGTTTGGAGGTGAATTGAGATCATCCACAAGTACTCTCTCCTCAGAAGTACCCCTTGAGCGTCTCCTTGATCTCGCCCATTCTCCAGTTGCATGATCTGATCCAAATACCTCACACATCTCGTCAAACAACTCAAATCTCTTCTTGTTAAGCCTCTTGTCCATGTCTGGATTTCTCTAAAGATGAAAATTTTAATACATTTAGCCATAATAATGCATGACGTTGAAATGAGGAAAACAATAAAATATTTATTTAAAATATTATAATGACATAAATAAATATATTATACCAATGATACGTGGGTGGGGAATAAAAACGAATTATGTGTAAAAATTTTGACCATTACCAATATAAAGTCTTTCCACTGCTCTTCACTGACATCCAACATCTTGGCTTGATCATTCCATCCAATTCCACTTCGACCAATTAACTCTATTACTTTTCTGTGCGTGGTCTTCAGAGTTTTGAGGCGATTGATGATATGTTGGCGCATAAGACGGGAAGAGAATTGTTGGTTCAATGCATTCACAGCCGCAGTGTATGCAGCGGGTTTAAATCCATTGGGGCATCTATTCCCCTCTTGAACTTGTTGAAGTAATGTTTCAATCAAACAACGGTCCATAGCTGGTGACCAGTGCACATTCTTCCCTTCCTTTGGATCATCAAAATCAGCCATCCCTGGTATAAAACATTAAAAGTTATAATTACACACCAAAATTTGATATATCATACTATTCATTAAAATTTCAAAAATAACAATCATTATTAAATAAATCATTCATATCATAGAAGTTGCAATGGAATATTTAAACACAAAAACCTCCCACACTTTTTAAATCAAGCCCTTACAATTACAATCATAAGCAAATAGATTCCATGTTCACAACCAAGGATTAAAGTATCGGTATCGGTCGCCGTATCGGTCGGTCAAAATTAAGATACGTATCGGAGGGTATCGTATCGTATCGGAGATACGCTAAGATACGCTAAAGATACGCATATAAATGGATAGGGAACACATTTTTATACACTTTTGCATAAAAAAAACAGTTAAAAAAAGTTATATATAACATGTAGAATGCATAAATACTTAAGTAGAGGGTATCGTATTGATAGACAAATATATTGAGTTGAAAATGTTCAAAATGATGAGGGTATCATATTGATAGACAAATATATTTTTTTGAGAAAAATCAAAATTTTCCATGGAAGTTGTAGAACACTTGTTTTTACATAACATATAAAAAATCTAAACATTTTTAATCATTGAGCATGAGTAGATCTAAGAAATTTGAAATAAATTGAAACCCTCATTTTCTCTTGAAAAAAGTTTGTAAATCCTTATAAATCCAATGATTTCATGTAATAATGATGCACAAAATGTGATTCTAAGTATGATGAACTAGGGGTGTCAATTCGTGGCCCGAACTGACTAAACCGATCGGGACCGACCGTTTATAGACCGGCCCGGCCCGGACCGTCTATTAAACGTGTCGGGCTTGAGCCCGGACCATTTATTAAACGTGTCGGGCTTGAGCCCGGCCCGTTTATAAACGGTCGGTCTTGGTTTTGCCACTTGGACCGTCGGGCGCCCGATCGAGACCGACCGTTTAACACCCGATCGAGACCGGCCTATTGTGCACTGGCCTAGCCCGACCCTTTAATGATTGTAGAATACCTATTTTACCCCCCAAATTAGAAAGTAAAAACTAAAAAGTAAAAACATGTTCACATTTTAAATAATGGTTATATTTGGTATCATTTATTAATTTATTGTCATTTTTTTGGGCTTGCATGAGTGGGCCGAAATATAAGAGCACATTTTAAAGAGGGCCCGTTTAAAAATCGGTTAAAACCCGTTTAACATTAAACATGTCCGTAGCCCAATTAAGGCCCGACTAAAGCCCGATTAAGGTGGCCCAATTATAGCCCGAGGCCGATCGACCGAATATAAAGTGTACCATGCCCTCAATAACTAAGCCCGATTAGTTAAATGGGCGGACACGGTGTAGCCTTTGAAAGTCTTCAAGCCCGATTAAGCCCGACCGAAACCGAACTGACCCGACCGGTTGACACCCCTATGATGAACCTTAGATTTGTAAAAAAACTTGAAAATCTAAGGTTAAAGTTGAAAAAAGTGAGTAAAGATTCAAGAACTTACTATTCAAAATTTTCAACTTTCAAGTTCAAGGTTCTTCTTGGACTATGTTTTTCTCATTCTTTGAACCATTCACTTCGACAATGTTTCTTTCAATCTACCATTTGAGTCTCAAAAAAGGTGTTGAATCAAAGGGGAAGAAAGAAGAGAAATATAGAAAATTATTGGTGAGAGTTTGAAGTGTTTGTTTCAAACAACAAAAGGCACATTCACGGGAATTTTCATATTTTCAGTCGATACATACCGATACGGTACCGATACAGTACGATACGGCTCGATACTGCACGATACTGTCGATACATACCGATACGTACTGATACTCTCGGGAATTTCCAGATTTTTAAAAGTTCGTATCGCAAAGTATCGTACGTATCGGTACCGATACGATACGGCACGATACGATACGTACGATACGGCGATACGCAAAAGGGGGCCTAAAATTCTATGTAGCGTATCGGTATGTATCGTGCCTACACGGCAAAATAAAAAATAAAAAAAAAATAAAAAAAACTATTCATAACAAAAACAGAGTTCGTCTTCACGACAACTATATCACATCATAAAGATATATCGACGACGATGTTGAAGTTGATAGTCATTCCACAAGAGGTATGTAATTTCATTTCTTATCCTTTTGCCCTCACGACCCTCTTCTGCTCTGCTAGATGGTGTGTCAATAGGATCATCATCTTCAATAGTTTCCCTACTCAAATCAGCATCCACTTCATCCAATAGATTATCATCTGGCATCACTCTCCTAATGTGATTATGCACCATACAACAAGCCAAAACAATGTCAATCTGCCTCTCATATGAGTATGTTGGCCTTGCGCATAATATGCCAAAACGCTTCTTTAGAACACCAAATGTCCGTTCAATGACATTCCGTAATGATGAGTGCCTTTGATTGAATAACTCTTTTGGTGAATTAGGTACTCGATCTCTAATATCATTTAGATGATATCGTAACCCACGATATGGAGTAATGAAATGCTTAAGAAGAGGAAAACCAGCATCTGCAAGATAATATCTCCCTACAAGAATTTTTAAAAAAAATGCAAAAGTAGAGTTGTGGATGCAATTTTCATGACATATGTAGTGTATTGAGTTTTTTTTTTTTGGTTTTTATGTTTGAACAGTAATTACACAAGATTTGGAAATCTACCTGCAAGGCAAACAATCCCATGCTCCATAGAAATAGCTGATGCTAATACTCTAGAATCTGAAGCAGAACCCTCCCATCCAGGTAGTACAAATGTGAATCGCAAATCAAAATCACATGCAGCCAATACATTTTGCGATGGCCATTGCTTTCGTCCCCTAAACCTACCCTCATATGTAGGGGCAACTGATACTGGGATATGAGTTCCATCAATAGCTCCAATACAATCCTACATGGAAATAAATTTGTTTTTATTTGTACGAAAATATTATGTGGGAAATATTACCCTATTCACTTATTTCAGTGGAAGCACAATTTACCTTGAAGTAAGGCATCCATTTGTTGTTGCTTGTAATATAGATTGGTGTTTCATTCTTTGCTGGACGAATAAAAAGATCTTGCATGTCAAGAAGTTCATCGAGCACTAATTGAAAATACCGACTTACAGTCTCACCGGATCGCTCATAGGTGTGCACAATGGCTCGGTTTCTCTCATTGTGTCCCAAAATGTGCAAGAACATAGCTATTTGTTCTTCTACGTTGCAATGCTTGGTGTCATTTAATCTACCAGTTCCTCTAAAAATATGAACGAACCGATGAAAGCAATTATCTGTCATTCGAAGCATGTCTATACAACTTTGGCCTACTATCACATTATCCTTAAAGTTTCTGACTTTCAAATACAAATTCCTAAGGGGTTCTTTTTCATAGTATTTCTCAAAATGGGGACCCATGGTAGCAAGTTCAGCAATAATAGTCATGGTAGCTGCCAATGCACATGCCATCATCCATTCAACAGTTTTTTTTTGATGATTCATCTGTACATTATATATAATATTTTGATTTCAGTAACATGTGAGCAGACATAATAGGAAGAATAAATTAATTTACAAACAAATTTATCATTTAATAATTAGATTCAGATTTACTTGAACAAGGAATATAAATGTCGTAAGCTTATGTCCTATTAAGGGCCACAACTTAAATTCTTATTCATATAAACAGAATTCTATTAGGTTTTATCATTTCGAAATGAAACACGAGATGCCAATAATAGAAGTGAAAGAATCAAATCATCAACTATGACGAGAGTTCTTTTACTTACCTTCAAGAAGTAAAATGCCTTTGCTTCACACAAGTCTTTCGTAAGGTGCAACCTCCAATAATTATTAAAGTAAGATCATAGTTTAGATAATGCATTAAAAATAGTCTAAACAATTCTAAAAAGAATAATAAAGACCATCGTTATTCCACTTTCTTGAGGCAAATGATCTTTCAGAAGCAACGATTCAAGTGCGTGCTCAAAATGGATCATTTTCATTTTGTTAGATTTCCATCATCAATGGGTACTTTTGAAGGGAAATATCAATTGTACTGGGGTTTTGCTTTAATTGTGAGGAATGGATATAGGCCTGAATATTGTGATGAAATTTTGGATAAGTACAAAATTTTAATTGTCATTCTCTAATGAAAAGGGCCACTGGGTGACAACCAACTCAAACGATCATCCAAACAGATTTTGTATCTTCTAAAGGAATACCAACCCTGCATACTACAGCCAAGACATTATGCATGTGTCTACACAATCATGAAAAATAAATGAAAATAACCAACTCTAACCCAAGGATGAACTTAGCAGTCAAAAGAAACCCCTAAACAATAAATAAATAAATAAATAAAATAATAAAAAGACATGAGGATCTATAAAAGAGCTTTTCACAACAAGCTTTGTTGCTTCATTGTCTAGATTTTCCTCCCCTTTGTCTACCCTTCAACAACAAAGCTCCATCTAAGACATCTCTCTCTCTCTCTCTCTCTCTCTCTCTCGATAGCATCGCTTTGCCACCCCCTTCTTTATTCTCTCTACGGTAACTAACATGAAAGCACCAGCTCTAAACACAATTAATACCAGCTTGTGATGACCACTTTAAGGAGCCATAGCAAGGTTGAGAGATCTAAAAAGACCACTTCGGCTTGTTCTCTCTCTACCCCAAAAATTATTAACAAAAAAAAAAAAAGTATATCTTCATATTTAATCTCTCTATTTTCCAGATTTTTTCGCAAACAAACACATTATAGGGGAAATCAATTTTGTTGTATTATTCCTATATTTTCTTATTTGTTGTATCTTCCAGCTTTTGAAAACCAATCACAGCCTTAGGATACTTACCCTAGATAGTTATTCAAATATTTTGAGAATCTAAACATGAATACCAAACCCACGACATCTATCCCAATTCTCCATTTTTAAATATACTTTTATGACTGACAGAGGATAGTACATCAATGCAAACATTTTGGTAAATTGGCTTTTGAATGTTATACAAACTAAAAGAGAAGAATCTTGCACAGTTTTGCACTAAAAAATGAAAAGGATGGTACAGATTTTAAACATTTAAGAAAATATTAAACCTAAAATAAGCAAAGGGATGACAAATCTGTAGTCCTACTTCATAGCAATATTAACAAGAAACCATTTTTTCAGACCATGGAATTTAAAAAAAAAAAAACCCTCTGTACCATCTCCTGCAAAAATGGTTTCTTATTTTCAGGCCATGGAATTAACAAGAATCAACAGTACTTTTGGGGAAAAAAAATGTATAGAATTCCTAATTCAAAAGGGATTACAAATTTTGCAGGAGAAGATTAAACCTATCGTAATGAACGCAGACTCTGTGTGTGTGAGATGTGAGAGAGAGAGAGAGAGAGAGAGAGAGAGAGGGTTGGAGGTGAGAGAGGTACCTGTGATGTCTTTTTTTGATCGATGGAGATTAGTTTCTTCACCTGGAGAGGGAGATAGAGTTGGAGAAAGAGCAAAATACAAAGTTTTCTCTTCTCTATACAACTTATCTCGTCCTCACGGGAAGAAAAAAAAATGGCGGCGAGTGAAAATTTCACAGAAATCAAGAGAAATTTGAAATTCAAATTTAAGAATCTTCTTATGCTTGTATGCTAACCAAGCACAACGATATTTAAAATGGGGGAGAAAACCGTACAAGAATCTATACGGTTTTCTTTTCTTTTCTATGCTACCAAACATAGCCTAATAGGATAAATAAATCAAGCGACAAGCTGCATAGAAGAATATACCAATGAGATGTGACGAAATTGTTTTGTACATAGGAAGGCCAATGAGATCATTTAAGACGAAGAACTGAAGAAGAGATAATGGTTGATCCAACTCTAATATCGATATCGATAACTCAAACTATGCTTGGTAGTACATGGGTTTGTCCATGTGATAGAAGAACACCAAAACATCCCTTTGATATAATTTCAACTTAAAACGAAAGGGGGAAATAGTTAAAATTACAAAAAGATGTGATTTTGTATTTTATATTCATCTCCATTTAATGGTATTTTGATAATTTTATTAAAAGTTTGAATCAAAATTTGAATAACTTTCCTTTCTTACTTGGAAATAAAGTTTGACTATTGAGATGTATGAGATTCTGTATCACATCAACTATTCATGTATTGTCAAATGACAAATAATGAAATATTATACTAAACACAATTGTGCTAAGAAGGAATTTTTTTTTCCCATAATCTACATTGGGTGCATCGTGGAATAGTATGGTTTTTCATAAATAAAAAAAAAATAATAATAATAATAAAAGTGGAATAGTATGCTACGTGTGTTTTTTAAAGAAAATTTAAGAGAGAGAAAAAAATTTCACATTTATTTATCTTTTTTTTTTTCTCTCTCTTCTCTATCTAAAATCCGTTATGCGTGTTTACCGAAAATGAAACTGGATAGAGAGGAGCCAAATCCCAAGTTGGGTGGATGTGTGAAATTGGGCCTTGAGGCCTTCTCGATTTTTCTCTATTTTCTCAGCCTATTACATTTCTTTTTAATTCAAATATGTACAAGTACATCCCTTTTTTTTATTTTTCTTTTTTAATGGAAAGAAAATTATATATGTTAAAAAGAAGCGTTTAGCATGCTGAGGTTTGTCGTCATGTAGGTTATATTTCTTAACAAAAGTATCAATTTGTTGTCAATATTGACATAAAAAATGAACAATAGCAAAAAAAAAAATTGGTATAGTGCTCCAAAGTCATGATTTGGTAGTATCATCTATTTCCTCAATGTCACTCCATATTTCACCTATCTTTCATCTTCCTTCTTGGCGTGCGTCATCCCATGGAGAAGGCCCCCAGTTGATGTTTTAATATTTTTTCCTTGTTTTTAATTTGACCAACCATATCTTTAGCATAGTGTTATATCTCTTTGGTATTATTTTTCTTTTTGATTTTTATCTATTTAACAAAAATCATTAATGAAAACCATTTTTTATCAAAACATATAAATGTTTTGGTAACTACTTGACAAAAATGGTTTTTTTGTGAACAATAGTTTGATATTTCTACGTGCAAAATGGTTTTTTGAATAAATGGATGAAGAGATTCCCTTCACTCATCTTCCTTATAATCTCTTTCTCCACTTTGGACCGAAGAAGAGGGGGCAAGGGGCTTAGATTTCTAATTACAAAGCAAATGACTACTTTACCCCTACATATTGGGACTTTAAGCACGTGCACATTAAAGTTCCGCGCAAAAATAACTGAAAATCAATTTTGGCCTAAACACATAAATAACTCTTGATCTCTTTTTGATTTTTATGTTTTATTAGTTTTTTTTTTTTAAATAGAAACAAGCTCCATAAATGACACCAAATGCAGCAAAAACAATTCTTGTGAACAAAAATAAAAAAGAAAAATGATACCAAAAGGGCCTAGACATTTTAAAATAGATTACAATGTTTTTATAATTTATCTAAGTTATACTTAACTTCTTGCTATTGTAAAAAGCAAGAGATCGTTGCCTGATCGAGTGACCTTGGTCTACATAAGCACAAGGGCTAATGAGAGCAAGCGAAAGGGCATCGATATCGATGGAACTTTTTACTTCGTAGGGAGTGGTGGTAATTTCACGCACATTGTATTTGGGCACAAGGCCACACAACTAGAGATTTTTCTTTCTCTCAAAGTAAAACTATAAATTATTTGACAGTAAAGTCTTCATTTGGTTGCATGGGGAATTAAAAAGAGAGGAGGTGAAGTTTTCAAATTCAAAAAAGAAATGTTCTTATTCATTACCCCCTGTGACTATATTTGGTAACTAAATTTCACTTTACTTTGCATCCAAAGCCCTTTGGTATAAATGATAAATACATATAAATTTTATCATCACTAAACGTAGAAAAAAAAGTCACGAAAAAAGTGAAGGAAAAAGAACTCCCTAGTCATGCAACACCTATGCCCAGACACAAAGATTGGCAAAATAACGTCCTGTGATACCCTACTCTCTAAACCAGGTCTAATTTCTCCATTGGTTCGATTTGGTTTTGCAGAACCTGAACCCATGCGAGCCGAGGCAAATACCTTATGGAATATGATGGCAAAAGTGACTCTGAACTTAGGTTCGCCAGATGAGTTGGAGTCGGTGCCTACTGAAGTCCGTGTGCCCAAGTCGTGCACTTGCACATATCACCGGGCCATATATGGATAATAAAGGTATGTGGCCATATTCTATATTAAGTGTGTGCATTAACCAATTACCGAGAGTGAAATATGTGTTGGGGTCGAGCTCCATCAAAAATCTCAATGTATTGGCTAAGTTTTGACCGATTGGAGGGTGATCATAGGTGGGTCAGAGCCACCAGTGTGACCTACCACTCTGGTCATTAGATAGTTTGACCCAGGTATAAACAACATTTATTATCCTCTCTTTCCCCTCATTTATTGTTTTACACGGTGGGTGATAAAATAAAGAAGAGAGAGAAAAAGAAAGAAGGAGAAGGGAAGAAGGAAGAAGGAAAAAAAGGAAAAAAAATGCTCGTTGTGTGTCATCGAGGTTGAATATTTCGATTTCAACGCCAGATTAGTGATACTCATCTCGAGATCTACGATTTGAGGTGAATAAAGTCTATATTTCTTGAACCCCTAAGAAATCCTAAGTGAAACCCTTCGATTTGGATAAGAATCCTTTAAATCTTGTTAATCTATATTGGTAATGTGAATCTAAGGTTTAATAAAGGACATACATCTTATTTATGAAGGATTTTGAGGTAGAATTTGTAAGATTTGTGAAGCATTTGTTGATTTCTTGAGCTAAAGAGACGATTTGAGTTTTTTGAAGTGTTATTGGGTAAAGAGGTAAGATCCATGCTTGAGACCTTAGATTGACCCTAAATCTATGTTGGAATCATGTTGTAAAACCTTAGATTTGTGAAAAATATAGTCGAATTGACCAGTGGTGGTTTTTTCAAGGTGGGATGAGGAATGAAAGAGAACATAAAAAATCCCTGTTCTGAGTGGTGGGTGCCTGAAAATGGCCGGACCCACCAATCCAGAGCCCGCCCATCATAGTTGATCTGCTGGCTAAACTGACAAGCAAGATTGGTGGGCACTTGGCCCACCAGTCCAAGCAGAGCCTCTGGGTCGAGTGGCGAGCAATGATTGGTGGGTGCATTGCCCACTGGTTGACCCACCAATCCTACCTTTCGGGTTTAGAATGGGCCCAAATTTATTGGGCAACATCCTTTGATGATTTTAAACACGTTGAGATCATCATACCTCATTGGTTATAAGCCTAAAGTGGTAATATACTAAATTTGACCTCTTTTATAATAGGTTTCACTAGAACCTCGCGTCATCGCACGTCAGATCTTCCTCGTACCAAGGGTGATCATTGTACACAATTAAGTAAGTGGGGAGAGGATATTGACTTTATTTTTTGAATGTTTTTGTATCATTCTATTGTTGTCGTAGATTAACCATGTCATCATTTCATTATTGTGTGTAGCATTTTCATCCTCGAATGCCATTTGCATGCATTGATGTGTGCATTATGAAATTCATTTATGATTTGATATGCTAATATCTTTAATTGTTAAATGCTTATTCCTACTTTGAGATATGAGATGGATGACTTTAAATTGTTGAATATGATGTATTGCTAGATTATATGCCATAGTCAACTTGGACATGAATGCATTGGTGGCCCGTGGAATGGGACGCGGTGGTACTATACAATCGTACTATCTCATATAGGAGCATGTGATTAGAAATGACATATCCTTGTGCTATGACTCTTCCCATGCAACAGGGGTTTAGGTGTTGGGTATATCACGGGGGGGGGGGAGCATGAGATTGTGTATCAACAGTGGTGGTTAGAAGTACGCCCAACCTATCACTAAGACGCTGACAACTTTGGTGATATAACAAGAGGGCCAATCGTACTGCTTTTAAATTAATGCAGAACAATGTACATTTTACTTTAATGCAGGGCAATGCCCATTTTACTTTCCAGTACCCACAGCTAGCCTTCTCTGATAACCCTATGAGTGTATCGTGGGATGGGGCTCGCGGCTAGTACCAGGGGCATACGTGCACTGTAGTTGCAAGTAGCACATGACCTGTGACTTAGAATTGTTGTCTAAGTGGATTAAGATAATAAAATGGACTTGTATACATATAGGTGCATTTGTATTGCGAATGATTGCTTGGTCTTTCTTTTCACTTACCAGGTTAGTGATCGCATTCCACGTGTACATCACTTGTTAGATGATCTTGCAGGTTATCCAGCTGAAGAGCTAGGTCGGGACCCACTGTGGAGTTTTCAGCTGAGGATTGGTGGGTCCTTAGAGATCTTGGGCACTGGACCAAGTGCCCATGCGAGAGTTGTATTGCGGGATAGCAACATTGATTCCAATCCAAGTTTCTTTTTGATTATTTTATAATGTTACCCCTTTTGTGCTCTGGATGTTTAAATTGTAATTTTTGTATATATATCACGTCTACGAGCCCACATGTATATGTGTTATGTAATACAATTTGAGTATCAAGAGTATTGGGATGTTTATAGGTATGTACATGTAAGACTTCCGCTGAAATACCGAATTTACTTTACTTAGTGTGAGTGTGTATGCTATATTGCAGTTATTGTATCAGATGATCCTGGAAGGTTTTGGGTTAATAGGTATTAACTCGGTCATCGGTCCGATTCTGTATAAACGGGGTGTGGCACGTCTCCACTCTCGTAAAATACAAAAACCCAACCTTATTGATGCCATATGTACCCCCTCATTGGCACTGTGCTGACCCATCGACCACGTGACTAGAGAGCGTTCTTTTTCCTTATTAAATATGATACAAATTTAAATAGTTTATATAATCACATGGAATTGTGGTTACAAATTCTTCTTTTTTAGGTTTGAAAATTTTCACTGTTTTTCCCTTTAATTCCCCTTGCAATCGAATGTGTCCTAGGTTTCTCTTGTTTATGTCTCTAGGACTGTACTTCTCCTTTAGTAGCCCTATAGTACTATATCACCTTTGGAGTATATACTTTTAATCCTTTTTTTTTTTTTTTAAATATTAAAGGGATTTTCTTATTAACTCCTTTAAGGTGTCAAATAATTTCAATCTTATATTTTCCAATTTTGATGATGTTATAATAATATGTCACTTTTAATTTATTTTTTAAATATTTTATAAAAAATATTATTTTTAAAAATCTTTTTATATCCTTATATCATAAAATTTTGAGAATAAAATAATGAATAATTAAAATAATATGTCATATTTTAAATACACCTATAAAGGTGTCATTCATACTCCCCTAATAAACCTATAATACTATATCACTTATACAATATAATAGTTGTTAGGAAACATGTCCACACTCCTTGCTATGTTTTGGTGTTAACAAACAAACATACATCTTTAACTTCGTTTGATAAAATGTGATTAGCTTGAAGAGAGTGTAATTAGCTTGAAGAAACACTTAGAATGTCGAATCAAAACATGAAGCTTAAAGACATGTAATAGCAAACAAGAAGAAAATAATATGAAGTGCCAGAGAATGGAAAGTTCAAGTGAAGAAGAAGACCACTAGGATAGATTGGTCACTTTTAATGTAATTTGTAATTTTCACATATATATATATATATATATATAGCACTCACCACATGCATGTGCATTGCATCATACTAGAATGACCATAGAGCATACCTTGACCAAGTATGGAAAGTCTCTAAGTGGTGTGGAACGCACATTAACCTGACTCAAGGGTATTTTAGGGAGTTTTAAAATTAGTCTCAGGAGATGAAACCTTCATAGAAGTTGTAGGAAATTGAGTTTTGATTCCAACGCAACTGATCTCATATCAATCTGAAGTCAGACCGAAAAGTTATGATCAAAATACTGACGACTGGTTAGTATGACAGCATTCTATCAAAACAGAGCATGTCATGTTGGCGGTCGACCGGCTGGAAGCCTCGATCGATCGGAACTGTCCGAGACCATAGGCGGTCAATCGGTAGAAAGTCTCGATCGATCGGTGACTGCCTGAAAGTGCCCCAACGGCTATATTTTGCCTCAACGGCTCTTGGCGATCGACCGGTGGTCCCAGAATACGTCCGTTAGAGCCTGATTTCCTGTCTAAAATGCTTCACTAAGTTCACCTATAAATACCCAAACCACTCTTAATTAAATATTCATTAAGAAAGAGCTTTAAGAGCAGTATTGCAAGCATTAAAAAATTATATTCTACTTGAGTTGTTCTATTACACCAATCCCAACAAAAGGCTCAAGTCTCAATCAAATTCCTCTACTCTCTCATGTGCAAGTCAAAGCCATAAGAGAGGACTTTACAAAAGGTGCATCATTCATATCTCATTCTCATCATTTGCACCACACTTGAGGTATTCCTCCTATTCCACTATTTCTTATTTATTTATGTTTTTACAATTATAGACTGTACTTAGGATTGTAAGGATTCTCTTATCCATAAAAGAGAAATGTGTCTCTCTACCTCTAAAAGAGATTGTAAAGGCGTCTCTCTGCCTGGAAAGAGATTTGTAAGGATACTCTTATCCGTGAAAAATATTGTAAATGTTTTTTTTCCTATCTACCGCACTGAAAGGGAGAACTAGTGGAATACCTTACAAGAGGATTCTTGTAGGGAGTGGACTAGACTCAAATTGAGTCGAACCATTATAAATCTTGTATTTGTGGTTATACTTGTTTTATTCTCTCCGTATTATTTTAATTTGTAGTCACACTTGTGACCTATTTATCGAAAATAGTTAAATTTCACTAGTATAATCTATTCACCACCCCTCTAGGTTATTTCGATAGTGATATTTCCTAGTGGCGGCATTGTAAATTTCCTTTCTCGTGTATAACAATTTTTTTTTTAATAACCCAAGATGAGCAGATGTCTGCATGTCAGCCACGTTGATGTTAGCTTCCCAAGACACGTTATATTGTTTATCATCACCAATAGTCCAGAAGGATCTCTTTCTTTCTTTCTTTCGTTTTTAATCATTAGATTGGGAGTTTATTCAATGTATATATTGAAAGTATATCTACAGAGGTGATAGAGTACTACAGGGCTACCAGAGTAGTACGATACTAGAGGAATACACGGGAGAAACAGGATAGGAGAGAGATATAAAAGTTCCATCGACCAATGAGATTGTAACAATCCATCATTTTGAGTCAGTGTAGGGATCGAGATTGCACTACAACGACACGAAACTGATACCACGAGCTAAAATCGGCTCGAACCAATACCGTTTGCGGAGTGAGCAGGCCACCTAAGCAAGGCGCCATTGACCGCCTATGACACCACCTATACCTTCTCGGTAAGCAAGCCTGAGGTAGGAAACAGTACGACATAGACTCACCAAAATTAGTACTCATATCCCTAAAACACCATTGATCCTCCAACACATCAAGACATTTCTCCTCACTGCTCATTTAACGACCGTCGATTCGTTGTCATAGATTGGGAACACTTTGACATCAACCTATGTTAGTGTTTTCCTTGTAATGAACCCTATCCAATACTTTCCTCGTTTCAGAACTCAGAAGCATTAAAAGGGAAACGGAACTATTCTTTCGCTTCCGACAAATTGGTTTGGATGATCACAGCGGAAGCGGAAGAGGAAGCGAAAGGAAGATCTGCAATCGCTGAATTGATCAGGAAATTTCATATTTGTATCTTAATTTCTTTACATCTTTTGGGTTTTGTGATTGGTAGTAGCTACGATGGGAAGTATTGAGCCATCGATTGCAGCTCGGGGAAGATTGGCTCTTCTGTCAGCTCATCTTGCTCCGGCTGAACCTGCTGGGTTCTCTTCCAGTTTGGAACCTTCCTGTGTTTCTTCTCAAGACCTCGTGCCTCCGCCGGGGAATCTCAAAGGTACTCTGACCATCATCGACGAGAGAAGCGGGAAGAAATACCAAATTCCGGTTTCTGAAGAAGGAACTGCGAAAGCTGCAGATTTTAAGAAGGTAAAGATTTGGTATTCTGGCCTAATTTACAATTTTTTATTTATTTTTTGGTATGATATATATTTTCTGAACTTGGGTGGTTGAATTGTTTGGAATTGCTTCGTCATTTTTATTATATTATCGATTTTGAAAATTTTAAGTGCATAATTAGGTTTTCTTTCTGTGGTTTTCAATCTTTGTTGGTGTATTGCCTTGACAATTTTGGTGTTATATTTGTTTTTGTTATTTTCTTTGTCCGGGTATTTATTTGTGATTATGGAAATGTCAGATAACCAACGGAAAGTACGACAAAGGGCTTAAGCTTTATGATCCTGGCTATCTGAATACTGCTCCAGTCCGATCAACAATCTGTTATATTGATGGGGATGAAGGGATTCTCAGGTACAGAGGATATCCGATTGAAGAGTTGGCTGAGAACAGCTCGTTTCTGGAAGTGGCCTATTTGTTGAGTAAGTATCTCTGCAAGAAAATTGTCGAGAGTTCATCTTCTTTTTTCCCTCATAATATCCGTTGTTAGTTAACAGTTGCTGCATCCTAAATTGTCCTCCTCCTCCACAGTGTATGGGAATTTGCCTAGTCAAAATCAATTAGCGGATTGGGAATTCGCAGTGTCTCAACATTCAGCTGTTCCTCAGGGTCTCCTGGTATTTTTCTTTTCTTCTACCTTCGCAACCCAAAGTCATCTTTCTAAATCTGTAACTTCTACTATCAAGTTTACAATGGATCGGTTCTTTTGTCTACCATAGGAAAATTCAGTTGTTATTTCTGTGGGTTATTGATGTGGCAACTTCTGGTATTTCACCTGTTCCTCATCTTGGTGATGCACCTTCAAATACATGCCGGAGACTTTGGCTCAAGGAACGTCTAATTGGGAGGTGGCCATCGGGGTATCCACGCAGTCTGGTCTTCTATGCTCAAAGCATCCACACGTGCAAGTCGTAGGCAGCAAATATTTGCTACTATTTATTTATTAAAAAAGGGAAATATTCATTCAAAATTTATGAAGCATTTTCCCGAACTCTTGGAATAACTGCATGAACCTCTTTCTGCCATTCCTTGCTTTTCCATAGAGGAAAAAGTTTTTTCTGGTATGGTGTGGCTAAAATGTTTCTCTAATCCAGCAACAAGTTTGTGACTTGGGAGTAGTGATGTGGCAATTTTGACCATGTGGATTGTTAGGCTAGACATAGTTTTAAAAATTGGATCGGTTTTGGCCAAGCTGATCCCAATCCGATACCGATTCACTGGTAAGATATAAGGTCCAAAAAACCAATTTTTTTTTTTTTTTAAAATGGGGATCCGACCAATCCAGTCAAAATCAATTAGCATGCATCTGCATGTTCTTTTGTATTTTCAGCCATCTATTTCTTTTTGGAAAAGCTTCATTTTCACTGGATTTTCATAGCTTTGTTTTGCCACTTGACCAACTCCATTTTAGTTGAAACTTGACGTGTCCTCAAAATTTCAGCTCTCTCCAATCAACCACATGGCAAAACTTGGTCCTGGACTATAGAAACTTTCTAGTTTTTCCGAGCTAGAAAAATCTTTTTCATAGACAAACATCATTAAAAGCCATAGAGCTATTACAAATTACCTCCACCAACCTATATTGCAACTTTTTTCATGGACTCTTCCATTTTGGATGAAATTCTAATCTTATATGCATACTGGATTTAAAAACTCTTTCCAATTCAACATTTCTGGATTTGCTTTTGTTTTTTTGTTGGACTGTTTCTAAATTTCTGTATTTGTTACTTCTTCTCTTTTCTGTTTTTTGCATGAAATATAGAACATATGCCTTGCATTATCCGTACCACTTTTCCTCAAAAGTGAAAAGAAAAAGGATAGAAACATTTCACATACACATGCCTTTATGTAGGGATGACTTAATAATTTTCCTGAATTAACAATTGATTTTTTCTTGATTATTTCTGTTCATTAGCTAGGGAAATGTTGGTACTCTCTCATTAGGTGGAAGTGCCCGATTCTAACAAAGTAAATATGCTGTAGTTACTGCTTATTTTGGTTGAAATGTCATTGTTGTGGGTGAATATTGAATTTTCCAAGCAGATTAGAAGATCCCTCTCCTAGGGTTATGTAAGGAAAACCATGTTCTTAATTGATGTTATATGATGGATGAGCCGAGATACCCATTCCTCTTGGTTGCAGTAGTGATCTACTAATAGAAATGCTTGCTTATGCCTTAATGAAAAGGAAAAATTGTTTAAGCATCCTATCTTCCTTTTGAAATGACACTATGGGCATCAAGAAAAATAGAATTTTTTTATCATTTGAGATTTCATGAGCAAAAGAATTTGGTAGACCATGTATTTGGTATGATTTATTTATGCAAAACCAACTGAATTAGTTTTTTTTTTTTTTTTTTTTTTTTTTTAAACTAAATGGTGTGGTTTCTTTATAATTTCTTGTGTAGGATATCATACAGTCAATGCCTCATGATGCACACCCAATGGGTGTGCTCGTCAGTGCGATGAGTGCTCTTTCTGTCTTCCATCCAGATGCCAATCCTGCTCTCAGAGTAATTTTATAGTTTAAAGTTCGAATTTTTTTTTTTTTTTTTTTCATATATTGTGAGGGATAAATAACTCTTATTAGTTTAATGCTTCAAGACTTAGCTAATTCAATAGTCTTCTGAGTCTTGGAGGTCTTAAAAACATTTTCTAATGTTTCATTTATTTGTTGAAACAGGGTCAAGATCTTTATAAGTCGAAACAAGTGAGAGATAAGCAAATAGCACGTGTACTTGGAAAGGTTTGCTTTTATACATTTGTTTCTTTACTTCTGTCAATTTCTCTGCTTTCCTCCTTTCATCCTCTTTAATGATTTTCGGGAGATTAAGATGATTTAGTGGCTTTATGCAAATTTATGCTGCAATTTATTCACTATATGATATTGGTCCTCAAAATCTAAATGCCGTTTTGTTCTGATCCTCTCAACTAACATACAAAATGATTATTTTATTTTCAGGCACCCACAATTGCAGCAGCAGCTTATTTGAGGCTGGCTGGAAGACCACCTGTTCTTCCTTCTAGTAGCCTTTCTTATTCAGAAAACTTCTTATATATGTTGGATTCCTTGTAAGTTTGACTGCTAATTTTCTTTATCATAAGTAAATTTTCAAGAACTTAAAATATTTGCACCTCTTGGGCATTTTGATGTAGTGCGGCTTTTCCTTCTAAACAATTTTTCCCCTCATAGTGCTATGCTCTTGACGTTTCATTTTTGAATAGAGAAATAATAATGAAAACAATTATATCTAGTGAAATGGTAGGCTTCGTATTTTGGAGACGGAAAATGTTTTGAGTCGGAGCTATATTTTTTCCTGTAATAGCTGTCATGAGTTGATACATTAAATTCCACATGCATCATATTGAACTTTTCTTTATCACACTAAACATATTCATGAACAATGAAATATAATACTAGCACTAGCACTACAGACATTTTCAGGATTCATCTCTTCTATTTGGTTTTTTTCCCAAATTTCAGGGGAAACCGGTCTTACAAACCCAACCCTCGCCTAGCTCGAGTTATAGATATTCTCTTCATACTGCATGCAGAACATGAAATGAATTGCTCCACGGCTGCTGCCAGGCATCTGGCATCTAGGTATGCATCTTATAGGCTATACTCTAAATTAACACCTAATGTTATAGTACTTGTCTGATGTACTTGATACTATTACTTGCAGTGGTGTGGATGTCTACACTGCTCTTGCTGGAGCTGTCGGGGCATTGTATGGTCCCCTTCATGGTGGAGCAAATGAGGTATCCATAAAGTTTTATGTTTATGTTCTGTACGTTCCTCCATGCTTTAGAGGCAGTTATTTAGTTTAAACCTTCCTGTCCATTGATCATGTCTAAGTTGTGTCCGGCCACAAAACCAAGCTTTTGTGCCTTAAAGTATCTCATTCCGTGACCCTGATCTTGAGCGATGATGAGCTTAATAACATGGTGTAATTGTTACCTTGTTCAATATAGGCTGTTCTAAAGATGCTGAGCGAGATTGGAACAGTTGAGAAGATTCCTGAGTTCATTGAAGGTGTGAAAAACAGGTGAGTCTTTCTGCTATACTTGTTTTTTCCTGTGATAATTTTGAAAGGAAGTGTTGGAACAGAATTATTTTTGTTAAGTTTTTATTGATATTCTTACGTTTTTTACTACCTTTTGTGTTCAGGAAGCGAAAGATGTCTGGTTTTGGGCACCGTGTATACAAAAACTATGATCCCCGTGCAAAGGTCATACGGAAGCTGGCAGAGGAAGTCTTTTCCATTGTTGGGCGCGATCCTCTTATCGAGGTCTTTCTCTTTCTCTGTTGCCAATACATTTCATTTCAAATTCATAGCATGGAGGATTGAAGGGTAAAAGTTGCCTACTTTGCCGGCCAATGCGTGTCAATGCTCAACATTCTGTAATGAAATGTCTACTTTGCCTACATACTTTTAAATTTCAAAGAACCAGAATCGTCCAATATTCTGTAATGAAATGTCCATCTAGGGGAGTACTAGATTCTGAAGCCAAGAAATATGTTACATAAAAATGGAAAGCATTGGAAAGTCTCTACAACCTTGATTGATGTTGTGGGATTTGGTTCCAGTTCAGTATGTTATCAGAAACCCCTATCCATTGAGTAGAGCCTCAATCAAACCCCATGAGATATTATCCAGCCTTATGGCACAACCTGGAGCCTCATGCAGGTTCCTAAAAATTCATCGGATATCAATTTTTAGTGTCATATATACCTTCCTGATATGACAGCAGTCTGGTTGGGCTAACCATCTTGTTAGTGACATCTTCAACTTTGAAATGGTCTGTAATACTCTTCAGTAAGATGAGGTGTCAGGACACTGATTTGGCGGCAGATTTAGGAGAGTTGAATTTGTCTTTCCTAAATCTTATTCCATGTGAAGGAACTGTTTGCTGCATATACCACCTCCTGCCACAAAATATCCCTCGTCCATTTGAAAAGAACAGAAATAGCATCTGACCCCAGGGCTTAAAGTCTTCCATACCAAAGCAAGTTTCTTTAGTCTCATTTTCATTTGGTTCTCCCAGGTCTTTGACATTGTCATCCGTCAGCTTACCATGCAAATACCCTTTTTTTTTCTTTTGGTAGGTAAGGGGAAATTTAAATACCCTTCTGGTTATCAACTAAAATATGCGGATCTTCCTGCTTCACATTTTTTTTTTTTAGTTTCCCTAGTAGGCTTGTATATGTGTCTTGATTTCCCCCTCTTCAGTTACTCCCCATCGATTGTCAAATGTGGACGATATTCTATTTATACTTCTGGTTGCATGGGAAATGGTGGGACAAATTAGTATTCGAGTCATTTCAATTCTCAGTCAAACCTGTCCACCCAAGATTTTTGATTAAGAAATGACTCCTCATATCTTCCCGTTTAATTAGGATAAGGCTTATTTGAGTTCAGTTGAGATTAAATGACTCCTCGTATCTCGCCAGCTTGGAATAATTCTCATGAAATTATCTCTCAGCAGTAGCCAGACCATGATTAAGAGGAACCGACTGAATCTATGATTGAGCCCTCTGAAGCTTCAAAATGCTCCCTTCACCTGCTCCCTTCGGTTTATAAACTTCAGTTTGTTCCAAGGCTTAAATCTGGCTTTCAGATGCTTCAACTCGTTATCCAACCTGAACATGGGACTGATCTTTGTTTAATCTAGGTAATTTTGTAGAAGTAATGTGTTCTGAATCTGATTTTATTCTTCACTTACCCTAGGGGCTGGATATTTCTCATATATAAACAGTTTAAAATCTTTTATATTATTTCTTATTATTATTATTATTTTTAACAATTTTCAGGTGGCTGTTGCATTGGAGAAGGCTGCTCTATCAGATGAATACTTTGTTAAGAGGAAGCTTTATCCAAATGTTGATTTCTATTCTGGTTTAATTTATAGGTAATAGCTCATAACATAAATTTATAGGTAATAGCTCATAACATAAATTTTATTTTCCTTTTCCAAGTGTTGCCATTCACTGCTGTGTTTGTATTTATTAACCAGGGCGTTGGGATTTCCAACGGAATTCTTCCCTGTTTTGTTTGCAATCCCTCGCATGGCTGGCTACTTGTCTCATTGGCGCGAGTCTCTGGATGATCCTGATACGAAGATCATGAGGCCACAACAGGTTAGTCCCATAGCTCATAATGGTATTTGTTGTAGGTTGATCGAGTTTTATCTTCCAATGAAAGGTTAGAAGTTCTAAAAGTTTTGAGTTTACTTGAAAATTCTAGCACGGTGCATGCATTTTTTTTTTTTTTTTTTTTTTTGAATTCTGCCACTTCCAATTTTGCCTGTGTTGCTTGATCATTGAATTCTTCATTCATTAAAATATTCCTGGCCATTGGTGTGGATGTGGTGAGCTTAGAAATGGATTGCATTTTTGATCTCTTGTTCTGTTGTTTCAATATTAAATGTGGGAACAAAGTGAACTTATAGGCATTGATGTCAACTACAATTGAACTTTCAGGTATACACTGGGGTATGGCTACGGCATTATATGCCACTCAAAGAGCGCTTGGAATCAGCTGATACTGATAAACTTGCTCAAGTGTCGGTTTCAAATGCAACAAGGAGGAGGCTGGCTGGAGCTGGGGTTTAGATAATTAGATCTGCATGAGCATTTGAAATAATTACACTTTATGTAGCAATTTGCATAAAGATTATTTGAAAAACTGAAGCCGTAGAAGTATGTGGGGATCCTGAGTAATAAAAAGGACCATGTAATTTTTGGTGCATGAGGTGAAGACTATCCTTAAAATTATAGTGTGAGGAAATATAGCTAATGTCACGTTATTTCCTTTCTTATTTATTTATTTTTCCTCAAGGTTATGTTTAAAATTCGGAAAAAAAATTCAAAAAAAAAAAAAAATTAAGATCGCTAGCCCCCCCCCCCCAAAAAAAAAAAAATGTAATCATTCTTTTTTGTATTATTATGTCATTTGTACTAATTTTTTTTTCTTTTATTTAATTTTCTTGGCATTTCTTGATTACCTTTTTAGGTTATGTTTGGAGGTAAGAAAAGAGGAACAAATTTTGAAAATATAAGAGAGACATTAACTAATCATTGATGTTATTTTTCTTCTTTTTTGGTTTTCCTTGGTAAAGAGAAGATTAAAAAAAAAAAAAATTAAGAACAGGGAGAAAGAAAAATTCATCATTGCCTTTTTTTTCTTAAGACTGAGTTCTTCAAGGACTCTCACGGTGGACCGTCCATACCTTAGACAATATAAGGGGAGGGAGGGGGTCCTAATTGGATCGTTCAATCATTCAGTCATTGTTGAAAAAAAAATTTGTTCTATTGTTATTAAGAACTTTTTTTTTCTTTTCTATTTTATCATTTCCATTTCTTTTCAACCATGCATACTCTTAGAACTTAGTGAAGATGTTACAATGTTTGTTTGTAGGAGGTGAAATATATTGTAGACTTCGTAATACTTTTCCACGGCTTGATTTTCATATTTTAATATAATAAAATCATTTAAAATGAATAGATAAAATACAATTCTAAACCAGATTTGAATTATTAACTTCTATCATATAGTTGCAATAACCAATATACAGATGGCTTCATGCATACATAATGTGATCCATCTGAGGTGACAAAGGGTGCCTCAAGATATTCAAATATTATGAGAAAATAATTTAAAATCAAATTGTGTATAAAATATGTCGGGACAAAATCTAAGAAATGTGTGACCCTTGGTTTATAAAATTTTCAACTTAGGAATGTTGCTTCTACCACAACTAGAAACAATTTCAGCAGAATGCAAGACTAATTCCAAATATAAGGACGGGTTTGTTGAGAGCGAGAGAGAGAGAGAGGGCTTTCTTTTTTGCCCACATTTTTTACATTTCTTTTGTTATTTTGGTATAATAAATTTTTTATTTTCAATGATGATAAATTCTATCATTTCACATATTTATTTGAAAAATATTTTTTTACTAATGACATAATGCAGTTTATTTTAAATATTTTAAAAACTATTTTTATGTCTATATTAAATCATCTTAAAAATAAGATAAGGGACAATCAAAACGAGATTGCAACTTTTCATTTTACCATTTTGGTGAACACAAGATGCACCTTTTATTTACAGTTGACTGAATTCAATTCAACAAATCTTATCTTAATACAAAATCAACATTGCTATAATAACTAAATGAAAAACCACTCCATCCTAGGGTTCAAGGGTTTTAGTATGTTCCTAAAACACCCTCTTAAGTCCTAATATTCCTTGCACACATCTTAATCCGCCTTGAAAAATGGAGTCCCATACACCATGGTTGAAGGGAAACTTGGTCCTTTAGCTTGATTATGGCTATTAAAAATGCAACCTTACACGGCCCATGTCGTGACACCTTTGTTTCATGTGTTAAGTAATGATCTCTTCCCTTGTGGATTATTAGGATGCAATGAAGCATCTATTTAGCCTCACTATTTAACAAACATTTCTTGGTTAATGATTGATTATAAAGGGTATTTAGAGTTTCATCCATAGTTGCCATGGCAACAAGATGATGACAGAGGCCAAAAAAACCAAGGTGACACTAACAAGGCGCTTAGGAAACCAAGGCCGACGCCTTTACAACTATAATTAAAAAATTGTGTTGTTTGTCTCTTTTCTTTTAATTTGTTATGTATATTTTGTTAGAATAATCAAGCATTTTTGTCTAGGAGTTGTGCATGTGCATTGTCATTGTGTGTGTGTATATTATAGGAGTTGTGTTCGAGTGATTACTTTGGTGCTTAGTGGAGTCGACAAGAATTCGTTTGTTCATTCCTCTTTGCATAAAAGTAGGTTGGGTGATGAATTGTCTTGGTGGTGGACATAATGCATATAGGTCGTTTTGACTAAGTCGATCTATATTGGTACGTCAGATAAATAACTGGTATCTTATTATAACCTGTGATTGATCTATAGTGGTGCATCAGGTAGACAACCAACATTCTATTATAATCAAACATAACCAGTCAATCTTTTTATATGGATCCTTGAATTCGTCCTTGCTTTAGAAACTCCATATAGTCGACCCATTAAATTGGGGTAAAGCTTTGGTTGTTGTTGTAGACTTTAATTCATCCATGGAATTCAATGGCATTTTTATAATTCTGACTTCTGAGTCACTTTGAAGTTTGAATTCCTCAAGATGACATGTCAACTAATCTCATACCGTATCGTAATGTCAGCACATGGCGGTGTCTGTGGTCATTGGGCTTCGGGCTTTCTCTTTTTTTTTTTTGTAAGAAGAATTCTATTCAGAATAAGGGGGCCAAGCAGCCAATACAAAGCTTAGAAGCTCACCATGAATAGGGGGAGCCAAAAACCCTCGAAGGGAAAGAAAATAGCCCATTTAGACATAGAGTGGGCTATTTCATTACAATTTCTACTAATATGCAAAAAAGAAACAAGGGAAAAGTGTTCTTTGAGAGACATAAAATCCTGCACTACGCTTATAATAGAAGGGGGGGGGGACAGAGTAGGGAAGAATAAGAAGGAACTAAAAGGCTATTTGTGAGAGTAAGGTAATTAGAGAAAACCATTACTTTCGATAAACTTGCACGTTTTGCTGAGAGGAGAGCTAGACGGATAGATAGAGCCTCGCCAACTAAAGCTGGCGCCCGAGCTTGATGAGATGAAGCAATAAAACACGTCTTTTTAGCGTGATCAAAGGCCACACACCCCAACCCCATTGATTTCCGACGTGCACACAGGGATGCATCGGTAAAGATGGCTAAACAATCAGGGGGAGACAACAAGGTGCGGGTCTTTCGAGGCACAATAAAAACCGCCAGCATTAAGCCAATAAAAAGAGAAACAATCTCTCTCACTTCCATATTCACTTTTGCAATCCACAATCGGAAGGGGGGAATGGAAGTATGAAAGATTCTTGCATTTCCCATCTTCCAGATCTCCCAAACAATCTAAGCATGAGAGGCAAAGCAGATTTTTTTGGTTTTTTTTTTTTTTTTTTTGTTTTTTTGCGATTTAGAGGATTCTGAAGGACCCTTTCGCTTCATAATCTACTCAGCAAGGGAGATATCTGGAAAGGCAGAAGTTCTTAGAGAAACCAAGGAGGCCAACTATGCTTGTTGGGCTAGGGGACAATATAGAAGAGCATGCTCCACAGATTCCTCATCACAACCACATCCATTGCAAATCCGAGAATCTATAATACGGCGTTGAGCCAGGCAAGACATCACACCAATAACCCCAAGACACACCTTCCATAGAAAGGACTTAACCTTAGGAGGGATCATCGCATTCTAGACCACTTTCCACACTTCATTTGGAATTGAAAGGGCTCTCTCAGCCAACTTTGAGTAACATATGGAGACTTGGGTTCCAAGCCTATATGTAGACTTCAGATAGAAGGATCCATTTGGGGTCATACCCCAACACAACCTATCTAGACAGCCTTCCAAACTGATAGGAATCTACAATATGCATTCGACCTCATAAAGAAGAAAGAATTTCCTCAATATAGCAATATCCCGTCTAGCTTGGTTATCAATCAACTAGAAAACCCAGAGAAAAGGACAATCAAAGGGTCTATAGAATTTCCTCCGCTTCCAATTTCCCATCCATCTATCCACTGGATGTAAAGCATGTAAGTTGTTTTGACTTGACCAATCTATATTAGTACATCAGATAAATAATCGTTACCTTATTATAACCAGTGATTGGTTCATAGTTGTGCATCAGGTAGATAACTGATAGTTTATTATAATCAAACATAACCAATCAATCTTTTTACATGGATTATTGAAATCATCCTTGCTTTAGAGACTCCATGTAGTCGACCCATTAAATTGGGGTTGTTGTTGTAGAGTTTCCTCCATGGAATTCAATGGCATCTGAATGCCCCAAGATGACATGTCAACCAATCTCATGCCGTATCGTAACGTTAGCACATGGCGGTGTCCCCTGTCACTGGGCTTGGGGCTTGGGGCCTGGGGCCTGGGGCCTAGGTTGAGTTGGAACTCTAATCCATGGACAAAGACGGGCCTTTGCTCGGGCTTGGTCTCTTTTCATTGCGACGCCTCTCTGCCACCTTATCTAGTTTATTCTTGTTGGAGGGACTGTGCTGCTCTTCTCCATTTTCCAAACGGAAAAGAGCAGGTTTGCATTGTAGAGAGAGAGAGAGAGAGAGAGAGAGAATGGCTATTGCTTACTCATCGGCTCTTCTCTCATCGTCTGTTAACCCTTCCTCGGTTGCAAATTTGAAGACTTCGTTTCTTGGGTTTCCAGTTACAGCTTCGAATCCTTCTTTTCGTAGTCGAGCACTTCCATCTGCGGGGCAGACCCTTCATATCCGGTGTCAGAGTGCTCCAGTAGTCCCCAAAGGTCAAGAATGGATGTTTGATGAATCTCTTCTCGAAGGACCGGTATCTCTCTCTCTCTCTCTCTCTCTCCCAATCCTAGCTCGCTTTCAGTTCTTCATTTAGTTGCCTGTGATTTTCATGCTTCTTTCCTGAACCTCGTTATGCAATTTAGGATTAGAATCATCAAAACTCGGTACAAATTTCTTCAAATTAAGCTTAACGGGGGAGTTAAAGATGCGGGAAGGCATGGGCCAATTTTAATCTCCTCTACATTTTTTTGGGGGATGGGGTAATGGGAAAAACCTGCTATCTTAATCTCTACTTTGACGACTGAGAAGGTGAATTCCTTTAAATTCTCACTCTCCACAAGCATCATAACTGAGCTGTAAAAGAAGAGTATCTGCGACCAGAAGCTTTGAAGGAGGATGATAGTCTGTACCTACCTCTTCACACATACCATGGATTTGATGGGTCCCAGAATGAGCATAGGGAGTGACCTAAAATAAGTAAATAAGGGTTAAGGCCGTTGGGGTAAGAATTGTAAGGTGCTACTATTAAGTAATAAGGAAAAATTATAGTGTCTCTAAAATAAGTAAATAAGGGTTGAGGCCGTTGGGGTAAGAATTGTAAGGTGCTACTATTAAGTAATAAGGCAAAATTATAGTTTCTTACTTTCTGAGTTGTGCTAACCAGTAGGTTAACTTGGGGAAAATCGAAGTTTTGTCAGTAATGAATGATGAAAATAATATTGATATCACGGAGGGAAAGGATATGGATCCGGGAGAGGAAATGGGGTTGGGGGGGTCGAGGACAATGGTAAACAGTACAACTGGAGCTTAAACACAATTTCTTGAATCTCATAATAAGGTTTGCACTAAATAGAGCATCCAATGTTGAGGAATTACCCTAATTATATAAAAAGGGGGGGGG
>NW_024870513.1:209508-213284 GCF_013358625.1 Macadamia integrifolia | reverse complement strand
AAAAAAAAAAAGAAAAAGAGCAGCCTTAAATCCTGTGTACGTCATTTTATGGTGTTGCCCCTTTCTTGTGTATTCAGTGTAGAGCTTCATTAAGACCAATATGAAAATTAATTAAAAGGTTACTCATTGAAACTGAATTGTTGATCACTAAAGGAGGCAGTGGGTCAAAGAAAATGATGGGTGTTCTTTGTTTCCAAGTAGTCCAGTTCTCCAAGCACGTCCACTCGCCTTTTACTTGTAAGTTAGCCATACTAGAATGATAATTTTTTTTTCTTAATTGGAATAGATTACAATGCATTTTATTGCGAATAAATAGCTAAAGTACAAGGATTAAAAACATAGTAGGACATAAGAATACCACAGAATACTATACCTTCATGGTCTCTGAAGATTCCTATATAGCTGCTGGCGCTGGAACCTTACTAGGATGATTGTGTACTTGTAACTGTCTGTTTTGCTTTCAAGGAGGGGATAGGGGAATCAAGGACGATGACTAATGGGGGATTTGAAATAGTGCAAATGGGTCACAATGCATCAAACTAATTACACTCTTGACTAATTTTGTATCTCAGTCTGGCTGGTGCAGGACTTAGCCTGAGCTGCTTCATCATCATATCTTTGTTGAGCTAGTTATTTGGGGTTAGCTACTAGATTGCTATCTTGTTATTCTAGCCAAGTGGTGTTTTCTTCAGTTAAAATTGCCAAAGCTTACTTTTTACAACCAGATCCTTTGTCAGATCAGAATGAGATAGCCTGTCATTGATAAATTTCATACAAACTTAGTGACATATGCTTAAGATTCATCATAGTGTGCATTCAGCTGTGGGTGTTTATGGCACGTAATGCTTGCACAAGCCAATGCGTACTACTCTGGAATTTTGAAACTTTTACATTCAGGATTGTGGGTTGAGTCTAAGCCCTATGTTGTTCTAAAATTTTGGATATTCATCCTAATCTCCTTGCCAGATGGAATGTCACCAGTAATCTCTTCTCTCTAATATTGTCCTAACAGTTTGACAGTAAATCTGACACAAGATTTTCTATTCATGTTTTCACTTACAATGCTGCATGACAAATTCATCATTGCTCCCAACCCTGTCTTGTTTAACATTATTTTCTCTTAACAATCTCTGAATTGTTTCCTCAGGATGTTTGGAATACTACATGGTACCCAAAAGCTGAAGATCATGTAAACACGGAAAAACCTTGGTATATTGTTGATGCTACTGACAAAATTTTGGGCAGACTGGCATCGACAATTGCAATTTATATCCGTGGAAAGAATCTGGCAACATATACCCCCAGTGTGGACATGGGGGCATTTGTTATTGTGGTATGTGTTTTCAGTGGAAGTGCCAATCAACTATTTTTCTTGTAGTCATCCTATTGCCATAAATATTGTCTACCTTCCAAAGTTATACTTGTGATTTCTAGTTTGTCACCAGACTTTGTTATTTCCAGGTTGTTGGTATTGCTGGATTTGTCCTTTTCTGTTTTCTTTATTTTATTTATCTATTATTGTTTAACATTAGTTTGTTGTTTCGTGTTTAAAGTGAATATAAACTTCAAAATTTATTTCCATTGTTAATCTGAGTTCTTTGCAGATTGTAGTCCCTCCCTAGTATCTACTTTTCCTTCCTCTCCTCTTTCCATTTCTATCTCTGCATAGGCTATTGCAATTCTTGTTCTGTTTTTCGTCTTGGAACCAACTGTTACCTTCTTACTTCATAATATTTTATAATGGAAATCCCGCAATAAAATTGCATCTTCTCTTATGATGACCATGATATCATATTTTTTTTAGGCCTATATAACAATCTCAAGAAGCAACATGTAGATAAACTCAATGTAGCAGAGATGAGGATGTTGAGATGGATGAGTGGTAAAACTAGGAAGGATAAAGTAACGAATGATCATAGAGCCGATTTAAGAGTAGCTTTGATACATAATAAGCTAAGAGAAAGTTGTTTGAGGGGGCATGGTCATGCTCAACGGAGGCCTTTGGATGCTCCAGTACATAAGAGTGTTTTTGATTCAGATTGAAGGAACTAAAAGAGCTAGGGACGGACCTAAAATGACCTTTGGAGAAGTGGTGACGAAAGACATGCATAGCATAGGCCTTTTATCAAGTATGATGTCGAATAAAGCTGATTGGAGGGCAAGGATCCATGTAGCCGACCCTATTTAGTTGGGATAAGGCTGAGTTGTTGTAACAATATCAAGAATAAGAAATCAGCACTTGCACGTGTAATTAAAAAGGAAGAATATGAGATGATAAGAGAGAGATAACATTTTTTCATCAATCTATGTTTCAAACCATAGATTGCTTTACAAAGGTGACAAATTTTCTGCTCCTTCTCCTCTTGAGCAACATTCCCAAGAGGTTGCTCCATATATACTTCCTCTAATTAATCACCATAGAGAAAACCATTTTATTCTTATCAATCTGAAAGAGAGGACAATCATAATAAATAGATATTTCAATTTTCCTTTTGCATTAATGTAGAATTTTTTTAGCTTGGGCCCATGAGAAATAATTAGATGCTCCAGCTTAATAGCATTGATTTGAGTCCAAAGCAGGCCTTGAGTCAGCCATTGGAACATAAAGATAAAATTCCAGCAACAAAAAAACATAGGGAAAAGCCAAATCACAAAATATCACCCACAATTCAATCCTCAAATCACACAGTAGAACAAGGATCACAGCATCCAACCAACATCAGAATTATATGAAATCTAACTGAGAATCAGAAAACCAAAGTAGAGGTAAAATAACCCGAACTTCAGGATGTGAATACACTCACTGCGCAGAGAAGGAACTCCCTCAAAATCGCAGGGAGCTAGAGTGATGTGATAAAGATGAAATTTGGGGCACTCCAGCAGTATCGAGAGAATTTTTCTGCAAAATATCACAGCAATCCGACATGGAGAAGATAACTTCTTGAAAATCACCCTTTAGAATTAGGATTCTCAGAAACTACAGATAACTAGGTCTGAGAGTAAAATCACCATCAGCCAGTCTCCCATATAGAAGAATATCACCACTCATAGTGCAGGAAGAAGAACAGATCATAGCACCAACACTAAACTGTACCGCAGGAGAGAAAAAATTATTTGCACAGATGGCCAGGGAGAGAACCTTGCGCATGTATGTAATTCTAATCTATTCATTCTAATCTTCATTCCACTGTGAAGCTTGAACAACTTCAACCTCAGAAACCCTAATTTTGATTTTATCACAACTAGGGTTTCATTGCACTTGGGCAGTATTGGTTGTTGCAAACCACGGGAAGAAGACAACCCTAAGAGGATCTCCAAGATTGAAAGACAGGATCACAGTACCTACTGATTCCTTATTGCTCTGATAACATGTGACAATTTCAAGAATAAGAATTCAGCGCATACACATGTAACATAAAAGGAAGAAGATGATAATAAAGAGAGAAGACAACAGAAAGCAGAAGAAGCTCACAGTAGAAATAGAATACCTAACTGTGACCCTCCACACTAAATAGGGTAAAATTACAGTAAAGGACAGACTTAAGGACAGACTTAAGTAGTATCATTACACGGAATCCCATCAACAATGAATAAACACCAAAAACGCCGCTTAGCCTGTGGTGTACATTATTAACAGTCTTCCTATCTCAAAACTCAAAATTTTATTTGGGTTCAAGCCTGTTGATCTTTTTTCTTGACATTGTGCTGCCGCCTTTCTTCTAGTTTGGATCCAACTAATACCTACCATGAAGAATTTTTTTTTTTTTGGGGGGGGG
>NW_024870513.1:192879-209482 GCF_013358625.1 Macadamia integrifolia | reverse complement strand
GGGGGAGGAGAGAGTAAAATCTGTTATTGCTGCCCTGCCAAGTCCAACAGCTTTGAGATATAGGTCCAGGAGGAAATTACCTTTGTAAATCAAATTAGTGCTTAATCTTGATGTAAAATTAGAGTTCTAGATGCAGATGCTTAGGGCAAAGAGCTAGCTCATTTTATGCTTTGTGGTATTGGTTAGCACATTTATTATGTGCATATGGCCATATGTATGTATGCATTAGAGATCACACTACAGATATGTAAGTATGAAAGACATGTAGATCAGTAGATTTACTTCATTGGTCAGTATTTATACCCTAGACCTGGGTTCAGAAACTTCTTTTACCTACCCAATGTTGAATCAGTAACCCACTTTAGATAGTAAAATTAAAAATAAAAAGAAAGAGAGAAGTTCATGGATATTTTAGTAACTCGGCCTAAGTAATTTAGGTTCTGGTTGGACTTGGGTTGAGCACCTTAGGTTGGTTCTAAATTCGGGTCAAACTACAAGGCAGTTAATTAGTTCTTGGCTTGGGCTTGTGTTGGCACTCCACTTGACCCAACCTGCCCAGGTGGCTCCTTACCTCGTCTCTTTCCTAGAACTAGGACTTTGGTCTGTGTATTCAAAGTTCATCCTCTGGAATTTTGCTTTTTTGTATTGATTATCTAACTTCCAGAAAAGGGCCTCATGCCAAACATAGGTTCTATGAGTAGATAGAGCATCCAAGAGGACCTGCTGTATTAGGTAATGATCTCTGGAATATGATGTGTTGATCATTCCATCTTAATTATGTTTGGACAGTTACTGTAAATTTACCGGATTTGATCCAATTTGGTCTTAAAATTCTATGGCCATATGAGGTGAGAGAAAAACTGAATATTTGATGATTCCTATTGTGAGATGTGACTTTCAGAGGGTGGTTGTTGGTTTCTATTTGGTGATATGGTTTTTTATTTTTATTTTTTCTTTTCAGTTCTACACCTCTACAGTTTAAAATTTTCAAATATCATGACTGTATCTTATATTAGGTGGTGTAACATCTGGCCTCACTTAAAGAGTTGTTTTTGTACTTGAAATAGGTGAATGCAGAAAAAGTGGCTGTATCTGGTAAGAAGAGGACACAGAAACTCTATAGGAGGCATTCAGGAAGGCCTGGTGGTATGAAGGTGGAGACATTTGATCAACTCCAACAAAGGATTCCAGAAAGAATAATTGAACATGCTGTCCGCGGGATGCTCCCTAAAGGGCGGGTAAGTTATTTAATCACTTGTTATATTAGAGAATTTTTCATTTTTTGTACAGAAAGGTAGGATGGCAAAACAAAAGACAATAATACATTCACAGCAAATTGGTTGACCTTAAATTAATCCCAACACTCATAATTCTTTGTTAAAGTTACAATGTTAATTGACCCTGAAAGTTGTCAAATTTCTTTCCTTTCTAACCTGTTCATCTGGATTGGGATGTGCAGTTGGGTAGGGCTCTCTTCAATCATCTCAAGGTGTACAAGGGTCCAGACCACCCACATGAGGCTCAAAAGCCCAGTGAGCTGCCCATAAGGGACAAGAGGATACAAATGCAGAAGTAGATGTGGTACTTACTCGTGCTGGTTACTTTGCAAGTATTGGCTGGTCTTCCATACTTCAAATTCTAATATTTCTGCGCAGAGAGTTTCTAGGGCGGCAGTTGAAAGCACTTCATATCTGTTGTTGTATGATGGAATAATATGTTCAGAACTGCAAATTCTTTTACTTGCAACATCCATCAGAAGGAAACATATGTTTGTTTACTTGACACTTGAATTAGTGGTTGGAGTAATGAAAGATCTCCTTTTTTCAAATTCTTTAATCATATGAAGAGGTAGTATGAAGCACTTCAAAGTATTGGTGTCTTTCTGCGTTTTCTTGTTTTAGTGTAACTATTTTGCATGGGCTACATAGGGCAGTTCCAGAGTCAAAACTAATCTTCTAGTCTCAATTGAAGTGATTTTAAATTGGCTTTGATCCAATTGGTAATGAGTTGATCCATTTGGTGCTCCTAGAATGATTGATCAGACTTTTAGCCAGAAGAATAATAAGATCATAAAGGCCTAATTGGGTTCAACTGGGTATGAAATTGCAATACTGGAACGATCCATTCACTCGGTATACCAAGTCATGATATGTCCCTTACGTTGAAAAAAATTGGCTGCTACCTGGGTTGCTGCAACCCTCTACTGGCAGCCAAAGAAATGAAATAATTCACCTCCCCCTAGGGTTCACAAATACCCTCCTAGGTTATAGTATTTTTCAAAATTCCCTTTTAGATTTTATTTCTTTGGCTGCCACAGGGGTTGCAGCAGCTAAATTTCGTCCCCTTACACCAGAGCCATTGGTTTGAAAAATTCATTTCGTTCGCTGTTTTGGTCAATTCAAAACTATGGAAATTTCACTGAAATTGTATAATTTTTTTTACGAAATTTTGATGAAACAATTCCTTTTTTGGACCAAAATGAGCGAAGAAACAGTGCTGATTATGGGTTTTGCCTCCTATTATCATTTTGAACATTTCAAAATTAACAAAATTAGTGAAATTTCAGCGAGTTTTTGAACCATAGCCAAAACCAGATTGCCTTAAATCAGTTTCCGATTTTCACTAAAAAAGAGATCTTAAACCACAGAAAACAAGTAACCATGGAGGTTTGCTGGTTTTTGTTCCCCACAACCTCAAACAATGTGGTCCAATTTTTAAATGAATGTGATTCATTGGCTTTCAGGCATTCTGATAGTTGTCCATTACTTCTTGTCTAGTTCTATAGAAAGCATATGATGTTAGACTGTAGAACTTTTTAAGTCACAATTGTTAAAAAACAAAAATTGTGGGGTGAGAGAGGCTCGAACTCTCGACCTCAGGATCACTCTTTAGCTATGAGACCTACGCGCTAGCCAACTGCGCCACCACCCCTTTGTTGGGAAGATGTCCAACTAATATTTTACTATGTTATATAATTAAGATCAATTGGGAACCATTTTGGTGTTCTCTTATGCTAAAGCATGGGTTTAGGGTACGGTGCATTAACTTGTCTGGCTCGTAGGAGTTATATTGATTGCTTTTGATCATCTGGTCCTCTCTTCTGCTATTGTGGGTGAGGCCTTAGCCTTTTAGTTTGCGATGAGCATGGTTTAAAGTATCTCCGATATCGATATGATATCCTCCGATACGTATCTTAAATTTAGCTGATCGATACGATACATGAAATTTTTAAAATCTTTTCGTATCAATATATATACTACGATACATACCGATATGCATCAATACACCATTGATACATATCGATACGATACGTATGCACCAATACGACTCTATGAAAAATATAAAATCGAGGTGAAATATACGTTTCGGTATGTATCGATATGTATCGGTATGTATCAATCGGTACGTATCGGTGAGTATCGGTATGTACTGATACAGTGCGTTACAGTCATATAATGGCCAAGATGGGTAATTTTTTAGAAAACACAATTTTTTGAGGGGTTTTTGTTCCAAAGTTGTTGCTAGCCATATTTCTCTCAAACTAAAGTAGAAATCAATGTTGGAAACAAGGATTTTACATTTATGGGACAACTACAAACCTTGAATTCTTAGTGCGATACCCTCAATTTAGTGTTTATACATAATACACATTATCAATAGCTTTTTTTTACAAATTCTTTATGCAAAAGTGTTTAAAAAAATGTTTCCTATCCATTTATGTGTGTATCTTTAACGTATCTTAGCGTATCTCTGATACGATACGATACACTCTGATATGTATCTTAATTTTGGCCAACCGATACGGCGACCGATACCGATACTTTAATCCTTGGCGATGAGGAATGCCCTACGAGCTGCTTTTTTTTTTCACTCTGGTTGCGTCTCTTTGATCCGTTACTTTCAGGCACCGGCCTTGTGCTGCCTATGGAGATCTCTGCAGTTGTCGAGGATATTATGCATCTACAACAAAAATTTTGTTTTTTTAAAGTTTCTATCATATATATATATATATATATGTGTGTGTGTGTGTGTGTGGAAACAGAACCTTAAAACGATGCAAAAAATGAATGAAAATCACAAACAACAATCATACCACGAACACAAGGATTTGTATGATTTGAAAAGATTGCCTACGTCCATAATGAGATTTGATCTTTTTCACTATTAATGAAGAATATGGTTACAACCGCTCGCCCTCACACTTCTCTCAAATTGCTTACAATAAAAGTACACTCGCTACAAGTATATAGAGTACATTATACAAAAAGTACACACATATTCTTTTTAATTTTTTTTTTCCATGAGATTGTCACCCTTGTAACCTGCATGGAATTACTAGGTCGTCGCAGCCTCGCTAGTAACGTTGATAATAGGAAGGGTGTGCATAATCCTTCGGGCCTCGAGGCCTTCGACACTTTGAAATGAGTATTTTTGCAAATGATGAAATATAAGACATTGTACGATTGTACCCAAGATGCTTTAATTTATTTTGTTTCAAAAATGGGTGGCTGATTACCCTCATGTAAGGATATGAATTTGAAACTGAAACCGAAACCGTCTACTAAAATCGAACCAAGCTGTTTACATCGAAACCACAAAACGTTTAGTAAATGGTTCGGTTCTGGTTTCAAGTTTAAGACCGATTAGTTAAATAAGTCGGGTTGGTTTTAACCGTTTAATCCAATGATTACAAACCAAATTGACATTGTGAAAATCGAACCGTTTAAACCGTCAAAACCGATCCGATTAACTAGTATAATGATTAAATATTTTGTTGTTTTAACAAAATATAAAGATTTAATTTAGGGAAGAGTTAAAGGCCATAGAGGCTGTCCAATAGTCTATTCAATAATTTACTCATATTATGTAGTTATGTCGTTAAATCCTTGCTTGTTCAATGCCTCATTTTATTTGATATAAGATTGAACCGTTTATCAACAAAAGCGAATTTAAGTAAGCATAAGAATAAACTAGCAAACTGATTACTAACCGTTTAAAAATCGTATGGAATAAATGATGATCAAAACCATGAAACTAATACCATTTAAAAACTGTGGAATCGAAACCATTTATTAAACAGTTATTGTTTCAAAAAGTACAACCGTTTAGTAAATAATGCGATTTTAATTTCAGCAAAATAAATGTGAATCGAACTTCACCGTACCTTATACACAAAAACCGAAATAATTAACACCCTTAGGGCCTCACGTGGTGATGTGGGCATTTGTGTCTTCTTATTCCCTGAGGAGTTGTTCGTTGATCATATGATTTTATTTGACTATAAACAACCTTGACATGTAACCAATGCAGAAACTTAGAAAGAAAAGTTTGAAATTGCCACATCAAAGCCAAATGGGCTAAACCAATTCAAGTCTTTTAGCCATATCTTAATCATAGTTTCAAAATGAAATCGCGTTTATGGGGGTGCGACTTTGGCAAAATTGGAAGTTGGAACTCGAAAGTCGAAAGATTTGACCGTGCTATCTTTGAAGACTAACGAAGCGCAGACATTTTTTCGGTTCTTTCTCTCTCTCTCTCTCTCTCTCTCACAGCCCGAGAGTCGCAGGCCTCAATGGATTACAAGCCTTTGGAGTCTGGAAGAAGAGAAGAGAGAGTATAGGAAGCAGTGAAGTCTGTACTCTACTTTCCACACCCACGGTGAGCCTAACGCCAAATGCTGTCTTCCGTTCAAAACCCTCGTCTCTTCCTCCTCCAATGTCGATTCCATCTCCATTTCCCGCCAAAACACCGGCAGTTCCACAGGTCCGCAGTTGTTCGCGCGTCGCAGATGGTCACCGAGCCTCAACCCCAGGCTTTTACTTACCCACCCTCTTCTGAGATCCTCTCAATCCGTAAATCCCTCCTATCTCGCCAGAGAAGAGCTGTCGAAATCGCCCAAGACTACTTGAATCGGTTGCGACAGAACGAGCCACAAATTCGAAGCTTTCTCCATGTTTCTGAGGATGTAATGAGGGAAGCGGAAGCAATTGATCGGAAAATTGAGCGGAATGAGGAATTGGGTCCGTTGGCAGGTGTATTGGTGGGAGTTAAAGATAATATGTGTACTGTTGATATGCCATCGACGGGTGGTTCCCGGATTCTAGAGGGTTATCGACCAGCTTTTGATGCCACGGCGGTTAAGAAGTTGAGGGATTCAGGGGCGATTATTGTTGGGAAGACCAATTTGGATGAATTTGGGATGGGAAGCACTACTGAAAGTTCTGGTTTTCAGGTTTGGAATTTATTTTATTTTTTAGAATTTTTTATTCAATTATGGCTTCTGCCTAATTTACTGTTACTGAAGCTGTTTAAAGCAAACCCACTCGGCCACTCGAGCAAGAACTTAAATTTTCTCTGTCACCTTATTGTAGTTCTTTCAATTCGACATTGTTATGTTGTTTGGAGTAGTTCCCCATCGGTTCAAACTCGAGGCTTTATTGTGATTGGATTCACATTTCAGTATCTTTCAACCTAGCGGACTGGTGATTGGAATGGGTTACTTTTTCAGGTGACTGCGAACCCTTGGGATACATCGAGGGTACCTGGAGGATCATCAGGTGGCTCCGCTGCAGCTGTTTCTGCAAGGCAATGTGTAGCTTCTCTGGGAAGCGATACTGGTGGAAGTGTAAGGCAACCAGCATCTTTCTGCGGTGTTGTTGGACTGAAGCCAACCTATGGCCGTGTTTCAAGATTTGGGCTTATGGCATATGCATCGTCTTTGGATGTCATTGGGTGCTTTGGTTCATCTGTTGCTGACACCGGGATTTTTCTCAAAGCAATTTCTGGTCATGATAGATTTGATGCCACTAGTAGTAAGCGTGTACGGTTTCTTATAATGTTATCCATGGTTTTTGTTTCAGAGAGATTTCAAAGCCAATCGCGTTCAATTATGTTTGTGCCAATATTTTTCCCAGCAGAAACAACACCCTTAATGATGTTACTTCATATAGAAGCACTAGGCTACAATTTTTTTCTTTTGAAACTCAAGCAGGGCAGGGATGGTCTTGTATTGCCCATATGAAGAAAAAATCCATGTGGATCTATCACATGTGAATTCCACAAGAGGATTCAGAATGGGTCAAGGAAAGCTCAACTGGCCCAAGAAACAAACAAGAAAAAGACTACTTAGCCATCTGGTTTTGTTATAATCTATGCATCACGTATTATTCCTTTATGGGGGACCTATTGATCTGAAAATTCTGAACATAAAAGTTGGGTGTGGTCGTTTGTACATTCCATGCCAATTAGTGCTTAGGCCCTAATTTCAATACATTTCTTTGTTTCAGGAGGTTCCTGACTTTTGTTCTCAGTTCATTTCCATGGAACCTATAGAATCTAAACCATTAAAGGGACTGAGGGTGGGAGTGATCAGTGAAACTCTCGGTGATGGTGTTGACATGGGAGTAATATCCTTGATTCAAGCTGCTGCTTCACATTTGGAGGAGTTAGGATCCACAGTGACAGAGGTTTTGTTTTCGTCTAGCAGTACTTTCTTACCCTTGCTTGCAAAAACTGTCCTGGCTTTTGTGAAAAGGGATTAGCCCTAACATAATTTTCTCATGTGGCTTTCTTTAATAACTTTTCAGGTGTCATTGCCTTCCTTTTCTCTTGGATTACCAGCCTACTATATTCTAGCTTCTTCTGAAGCATCTTCCAATTTATCACGTTATGATGGTGTAAGGTGATTGCTTGTAGATTTTTTCTAGTCGCTGGTGGGCTTTGGACCTCTATAACTAAAATTTTTTGCTACCTGTAATGCCAGATATGGAAAACAGATTGCTGCTGAAGAACTTTCCTCACTTTATGGGGATTCTCGAGCAAATGGGTTTGGTCCTGAGGTATACACGTTCTTAGTTATTCTTTCTGAAGCTGAAATATATTATCATTAAATGCCATGGTGTTACCGCTGGCTTCTGTTACAATGTTACTTGAATGGAAACTCATACTAGTTAGTGGCTTTGTAACCAAGATATGATTTATGTAAGTTTATGCATATTTTTATGCAGGTTAAAATGAGGATTTTAATGGGAACATATGGTCTTTCAGCTGGTTATTATGATGCATACTACAAGCGTGCTCAGCAGGTACGTCATTTATTGTGCTAAATATTTATTTATAGGATGATCTATTTATTTTTATTTGATGCGGATGGATAGCAGATTTCATGCCACCATATTGCGTCCTTTCGGGCCGATGCTGTGAATCTTTCAATATTGTGCTGATGTAAATGATACCATATTACAATTCTTTTTTTTCTTTTCTTTTATTTTCTGTAGTATCTCCGGTATATGATTAAATGGTTTTGTGATGGTGATATTTTTCAAAGCAATTACTTCTTGCTGCAACATTTCTATAGTCCATGATCATGGAAATCTGTAGAACTACTTACAAGTTGTGGATTCAAATCTATTTGAAGTTCCCCTTTTCTGCCTTTCCATAAGCCTAAGGTGTTTTTAGAAGCCTTATTTCGTTTTGTTACAGTTATTTCTCGTCCTATTAAAGGAGAAATTTATGATTGTAATAGCGTTTTAGGTGAGGACCTTGGTTCAGAAAAGCTTCAAGGAAGCCCTGGATGCAAATGATATCCTTATTTCGCCTGCAGCACCATCCGCTGCCTATATGATAGGTGGGATGCTTAAATCTTATGCTTTTCTTTGACATTTTTTTTTTTTTATATTATTGGTGGCCTCAGAGTTTCTTGTGAATTTCACAGGTGAAAAGAAAAATGATCCATTAGCAATGTATGCGGGTGACATCATGACTGTAAGTCTCTCTGGTGGTCTACCATTCTTTTGATTGTCTTAAAATTGACTTCATTAACCAAACCTAAACTTTTTTAGGAATTGTTTTTAAATGTGGAAAACTGTGGACAATGTTCAAGAATATAAGATGAGGGATTAGTCACCTTTCTTTGGTTCTGGTATCCTTTCTAGCAGTCACTTGTGTTGTCTGTAACCAGGTATTCTGTCACAAACGACTTTGACCTTGTCTCTGTTTTCCTTGATTCCCAGTCCAAGTGAATCATGGCCAGCTGTCCTAGTCTTGTTATTTTCCCTTGTCTCCTTTTCCTTGAGATCCAAGAATCCTAGTTTGCAAAATTGTTTTGGTCAAATTTACGCACCAGGATCATACAAAAACAATGAACTTTTGAAGATCAAAATAGACTCCTCTCCCTAGCTCTCAATGCCATGAGTTCTGCATAACTCTAGAAAGGGTCTACTAATTCCTTGATTCCCAAGCTTTCCAACAAAGCCAACAAATAGGTGCTGGAATTATCATTGTAAAGAGTGTCTCTGCTTGGTTTAGCCACTGCATTTTCTACTAGCAACTGACAAAAAAGAACGAATCTCTGTAGGGAAGGAAAATTTCAAGTAACTGATCAACTTACCGTCTTGCAAACACTTGAATTAGTATTCAGTGGTGCTTGTTGAGGTAGGTGATTGAAGCTTAAGGTCCAGGCCTGAAAAGCAGCCCAGGGAAAGCAAAACCTTACTAAGATGACCTGCCAACTTCATAGTGAATGGTCTCTTTGAGAAACATACATAGATTCAATACATGATCTAGGAGTGCACTCCCCAAGTTTCTTATCCCCAAGTTATCCTTGCTATTCAAATGAATACAGACACTTCCAGTAGATACTCCAGGCTCTGACAGACGAGACTCCTAATCATCAAAGCTCTTATGATGAAGTGCTGCTAGACCAACTAACCACCAACTAGCTACTATTTATATCTGTAGAAACGGTGATCTAGAAGACCACCAAACACCCACAACTTATGATGCAGTAGTGCTTCTGTGGACCGGCATGAACCCGATTGAAAGCGCAGATAAAGAAACAGGTCGTCCAATTCTGGTTTTGGTGCATTATGATATTTAGGGGTTTATTTATTTAGGGAATAGGCTGGGCACGCTGTTGGGTGCCCAGCCTGTGTCACTCCCTCTCCCATCCCCTTTGAAAATGACCCCCATACCCCTTGCATCCCAGCCCCCCCCCCCCCAATTGGTTGAGCCGCTAGCTCTAGGAAAGCTAGCGGCTTGCCTTTTATCTCCCATTTATTATTTCAAGTTTTCTTGTAATCGTTATTTTATTTTATATTATATTGAGAAAAGAGAATATGTAGAAGGTTGGTTTCCTTGTTTTAGTGTTAGTTTTCTAATTGAGTTCTGCTTTATAGAAACTAATAAGGAGTTTTACCATTATATATACATGCCATTGTAGCCATCAATCGTATAATGGAATGAATATTGAGTTTTCATTTTGAGTTTGTTGTGTGGCCTAGGCAGCTACTTGGCTGTTGTTCCCTCATTTCTTTCATTGGTACGATCCCTTTCTTTTTTCCTTCTCTCCCTTCCCTTGAGGCATCTTTCCTGCTCCTATTTTTCCCAATCGATTCTCTCTTTCTCTCTCTATCTCTCTCTCTCACGCGTGCGCACGCACACACACATACACACACTGATGTAGATAAGTCACTTAATGGGCTTATTTAATTGCAAATAAGCCTTGGGTTAGGTTATGTATGTGTTGGGCCTTTGATCCCATGGGTTTTCTTTGTAATGGACCACTTTAATGGGCCTAAAATATGGGTAGAAAATAAGAAAATGGGATTTAATTCATTAGCTTAGTTAAAGTCCTGTTATGAGTCTATTTCCTTTGTTATTTTAGTTTCTTAGTCAGTTTAGGTTTCCCTATTAGTGAATGACTAGTTAATTAGTCATACTCCATGTTGGAGCTTTAGTCCTAGTCCTATTTGGAGTCCAACTCCTTTTAGGCATTGTCTAGTCCTACTTGAAGACTTGTTCCTAATTATGTTATGATTCCTATTCAGTCCTCTATATATAGAGGAGCATATGTACTTTCAATGGACAGATTTGAAGAATGATGAATTGAGTTAATGTTTGAGAGCCTTATTGCTGTGTGTGACTCCCCTTCCCCCTTTCTTTATATGATTTATCCCTCCCTGGTTGGATTTGTGTAATATCTTATTGTGTGATCCCTTCCTTCCCTTCTATTCTAGTTCTTCCCTTCTTCCTTAAGGCTACCCCGTCAATTGGTATTAAAGCCGAAGGATCCCTTGCTCTATTGCAATGCAACTCCCTTCACCTCCTATCAATTTGGTATTAATTTGACCGATGGATCTAGACCTTTTATTGGATATCTGTCAACAAATGCAAGATGTCTGTCAACAAATACAATTGATGCAAGAGAAGCTCGATGAGGCTCAACGACATTGCACGGATATCAAAATTGTAACACTCTACCTTCAACTATGTGATCTCAGTCGTTGAACAACAGGTAGACGAACCAGAAGATGAATCACCAGTGGTAGAAGATGAGATGACACCGTTGGAAGTTGAAGATCTACTTGGGGAAAATTTTAAATCGGTTGATCTCTTCAATGAACCGATCGATTTTATTTTTTCGAGTCACTACTTCACCTATGAACTTCACATCGTGGATTTCATACAGGCAAAGATGGATATTGATCAATTGGTGTTGATTCTCCCGTTCTACAATGTCGTGGACGAGTTTTTCTCAACATCGGAAAAATTGATGTAGATAAGTCATTTAATGGGCTTATTTTATTGCAAATAAGTCTTGGGTTGGGTTATGTATGTGTTGGGCCTTTGATCCCATGGGTTTTCTTTGTAATGGACCACTTTAATGGGCCTAAAATATGGGTAGAAAATAAGAAAACGGGATTTAATTCATTAGCTTAGTTAGAGTCCTATTATGAGTCTATTTCCTTTGTTATTTCAGTTTTCTAGTCAGTTTAGGTTTCCCTATTAGTGAATGACTACTTAATTAGTCCTACTCTATGTTGGGGTTATAGTCCTACTCCATGTTGGAGTTCTAGTCCTAGTCCTATTTGGAGTCCAACTCCTATTAGGTATTGTCTAGTCCTACTTGAAGACTAGCTCCTAGTTATGTTATGATTCCTATTTAGCCCTCTATATATAGAGGAGCATATGTACTTTCAATGGACAGATTTGAAGAATGATGAATTGAGTTAATGTTTGAGAGCCTTAGGGCTGTGTGTGACTCCCCCCCTTTCTTTATGCGATTTCTCCCTCCCTGGTTGGATTTGTGCAATATCTGATTGTGTGATCCCTTCCTTCCCCTTCTATTCTAGTTCTTCCTTTATTCCCTAAGAGACACACACACACACACACACACACACACACACACACACACACACACACACACACACAGATAACTAAATCTGTGTACAGGTTATCTTTCATTGTTAACTTTTTGGACCTTGATTACCATAGCACAGATAACTAAATCTCACAATGAAAGGCATCCTTCAATTTCATTGTTAACTTTTTGGACCTTTCCCTGTGAGTTGTGACTGATTGCTATCTGAATGACTTGACGAGCTGCTGCTGGACTTGATCACCCTATGCCATCTTTGTTATGTGTCCAATCCATGCATTGTTCACAAGATCTTGCACCTGTTGAAAGGGTTATCGTTGTTGAAACGGTTATCTTTGTACAGGTTTCAACTGTTATCTTTATTATTAATGTCATTCTTGAAACAGGTCAATGTGAACTTAGCAGGGTTGCCTGCATTGGTTCTGCCATGTGGATTTGTTGAAGGGGGATCTGCTGGTCTTCCTGTTGGTCTTCAAATGATTGGTGGAGCATTTGATGAGGTATTGAACTGCTTCTCCTTTTAATTCACATTTGGTATTGGCCCTTTACGTAACTTGTTGAATCTGGTGTTTTTAATACTCAACTATGACGACAAGTTCAGGCTGATGAAATTGGTTAAAAGTAAAACCAGTTAGCTCGAAAAGGATTATTATGAGAGAAGGAATTAATTGCAAATGGGAGATGGATGCTAAAAGAAGCTGTTGATGACCTCTGGCATGCGCTCCCCTTTTTGGCACAACTGGTTTGTTTTGAATCCGTAGATGGATGCTAAAAGAAGCTGTAGTTGATCTCAAGCATGTGCTCCCTTTTTTGGCACAACTGGTTGGCTTGGATGATTACTGTTCCAAGTATTCATCTTTCAAAACATTTTCTCTCCTTTTGGGGCAGGGGTTTGGTAGTTAAAGTTAACTGTCATTAACCTAAGGTTCTAAATCTTGGGTCTAGGTCAAAACCTACGAAATTTTGTGGAAACCAGGAACTATTTCCTGGTTTGGTGGAAACCATGGTTTCAACCCTCATATAGTGTGTGTGTGTGTGTGTGTGTTTTTGTCTGATTTTATATACAGCCTGAGATTTCGAACTATGCCTTCACCTAATATTTAAGCTCTCAATTTGATCAGTTTTGCTCCTATCCACTGCCTTGTCTTTGATTACTCACTAATTGGGAGATTCTGCTAGGATGTTATTAAAAACTGTGTGGACTGAGATCATTTCACTTTTGCTTTTCATACAAAATTTTTTTTTTTTGGGGGGGGGGTGGTGTTGTTGGTGGGTAGGTTGCTGGGACCCTGGCACTTGTTTTTTCATGGATTTTGCTTGCATAAGGGAATGACTTAATATGGAATTGTCTTGATATACGCCCAAACATGTTTGTACAGAATAAAAGTGAGGATGTTTTAGGTTCTCATCAATTTAATTCATTTCTATTTATGTCACTATAATGGCTTGGTTCCATTTATGGTGAAGAGCCTATGCACTTGAATATATGTAAACCAAAATGAAATGGTTGTATTCCACATGCTTTGTGAATGCCAAGTTAATATTCTCCTCTATTTCAGCTTGAGTTTTGAGTTTTGGTGGTTCATTTGTTCACCATGTAAGCAGCTGGTTTCATCCGTCAATTTGAGCTTACCATGTCTTAACCCCACCTTCTCCTTTCTTCCTGTGGATTTCATGATGCCTGGTGATTGACTTGAGAGCTGTGGGAATGTTGCCTGATTCACAGGTCAACTACAAGTCCAACATATATGGCAAAGCCTTTGGCAGTCTTGCCACTTTATGAATGGAAATTTATATAATGAACAGAAAAACTAGATCAATGTTGCTGAGTTATCTTTATTCTTATTGCAGGGGAGATTGCTCGAAGTTGGACATATCTTTGAGCAGACTCTTCAGGGTTGCAGATTTGTCCCTCCATTAGTTGCAGACGGCTAGCCATCCATGGAACTTCATTTGTATGTGAAGAAAATTGAGACCAATTTCAAGGTGAGGGGAAATTGCTCACTTCAGCTATATCTATGAGCCAGACTCTTAATGGTTGTAGATTTGTGGCAGGTAGCTTTGAATGCAGACTATATTGAGCTTCAATCCTGTGTGTGGTGGATGCCAAAGCAAGTATTTTGAGGTTTTGGAGATGGGTCCCTTCAGACTTCAGTGATTGGAAATTTTGGAAACTGCATCATGACATATTTGATAGTGGTTGTCAGCAGGCTAGACCTGCCATTTTGAATTGATCTTGCTTCTCTTTCTCTCCCTTGATGGCAGTTTTCAGTTTTTGCGCATTAAGCCACAGGTCAGCTATGGTGGCTGGTTCTTGTTAGAGTCCATTGCTGGGGTTTTATTTATTTATTTGTTTTTTTCTCAAGAAACATTGGTGGCTTTTTTGTTGAACAGGAATATAGATTTAACTTTGAATTTCCACTCATTTGTAGATGGATTAAAACTTTGGTGGTGTGCTTCTATTTGAGATAAAATTGTTACTTACTGGATGAGCTTTCATGTTTCCACTCATCGAGTGAGATGTGTTACCTCCTCCTCGTTTCACAAGCAGTGAAGTGCTCAAAATTTTGGTTTTGTTTTGGACCGAGGACAAAATCTAAATTAGTCAGTTCCTAGAGAAATTAATGAGAATACATAACTTACTGCTCAAGTGCCTTGGCACCTGCAATCAGAGACTCAATAATTAGGTTTTGCTGTAGTACTTGATCACATGTGGTCCTGATGGACTAATGTCCTCCCCTTATCTATGTATAAATGAAGCCACATTACTTTTCTACTTCAATAACCAGTATTACTCTGGGACTAGTCCATTTTGAAGCATCAACTTCTGCATTCAAGTGCCATGGAATTTTAAATTGGGTGGTTAATCGATGTAATAATGGAAGGTGGTGTTTCTGAAAGCCACAAATATAAATCTGAGCTATCTATTTTTATGATTTTTTTATTTATTTATTTAAACTATCAGTTCCCACTCAAAATTGGGAGGATGCATATAATAATCTATAGAATACTGGTACACATGCATAGTCATAGACGGGATGTATGTCAATATAAAAGCGGGTATTTAATTGAATTAGAATATAAAATTTAAGGTGTGGTTAATCTAAACCATGTTCTCTCTATCTAACAGTAAAAATAGGTATATCGTTTGTCCACGTGTCAGAATAGATGCTTTGTGAAGTTTCAAAATATAATTATTCTTTGTAACAATAATAATTCATCAAGTTTAAATTATAATGACTTAATTTGACCCAAATGCAATGTGAAGGGAACTGCAAGTATAGTTGATTGGAACCCCTAAGGGATGTTGAGTGATCTCAGAAGACTAGGGTTTGAGTCTCCTATCCCTCATTTCCTCCCACTCCCGCCATACTCCCTCTCAGAATATCTATACCCAAGGGGTAGTCTTATAGTAGGAGGATGAAAGAAAAAAAAATGCCTCGTACATTGTCAATGTCACGATGCAAATATTTCATGGGAAAGATTCCAATGACGCTAATGTCGGGAGAAATCTGCACATCATATCAATAATTGTTCTTAAAAATATCCATACAATCATAAGGGCCACTTATTTAAGATAGAAAAAAAATGCGAAACAAAAATTACACTCTAGCATCATGAGAAAGTTTTTTCCATACTTCAATTATCCACAAAGATATTCATTTTTATTGAAAATAATTACCTTTTGATTGCATATCGAGGTGGGTAGCAGCTTGAGTGGTTGGTGATATATTCACTGTATTGTTTTATACAAATCCATTGTATGTACTCTTTTCAACATGCCCTCTATATAATTGCCACTATGCGACACTTAGGTGAGCAATCGTGCATTATATTCTACCAAAGAAAAAACAACGCAATCCTCCATTATATATGGTGGTTATCATATTTAACACGTTGTCTATTTTTAAGGAAGGAGGTTAGGTATTTCGTTAGCTTTTTGTAATGAGAGGAGAAGAAGAAGAAGAGCAAAGGGTCCAAGGATTGAATTGATCGTATTGATGAGTCGTTCACCCTCTCAACCGTCAACAACTTTTACAAGCTGCCTCATGTTTCTTAGAGGTTAGGAATTTGAGGCTTCTTGCCAGAATACAAGGCCTGACTATCATGACTATCAGTATCAGCAAAGGGCTAGGGGCCTCTGATGCTAGTCATGATCAATAGAAGAAACTGCTTTCTCAGAGGCCTTCACCTCTGCTAAAAGCTAGCTCTGTTACTTACCCCATCTACGCTCTAGTGACTCCGTACATCCTTCCTCTTTCTCCCACCCTTGTTCTTGTCACGGTTTGTACTCCTGGTTTTCTACAATGGGGTAGCTTGCTTCCGTGGGTAGTGGGTGAGTGAAAGATGCTCTTCTTCTTCACTCCACAAGGATCAAGATCAAATAAACATTCGTTCTCTTTTTGTCGAACGAATATATATTTATAAGTTCTCAGTGACTGAGCA